>NW_019722978.1:22776-52808 GCF_002891405.2 Cryptotermes secundus | reverse complement strand
CGACCAGTTTGATCTATTGTGCTTCCCTCTATGATATTCTACCAGTCTCTTTACCCTACCGATAAATGGTGCGTACCATCAGTCCCGCCGAGCAAGCGAGTTCGGCCACTTGCTTAGCGGTGTCTATAATGCTTCCCCCATCTATCAGAGGCCTTAGAGACTATTGTTGGGCGGGAAACGTCCTGGAATTTGGCTCAGTGATCCCCTTTGGGGATATGAGGTTCTTTTACGTGCCGTAAAGTTACGACACGGGACACACAGCTTAAAGTCCCTCCCGGAGGACTTGTTCCCTGAATTTTTCCGCCCTTAAAAATTTTACGACCTCCGCCGGGTATTTGAACCCGCGTACCACGAGTCATGAGGTGGGAACGTTACCTCTAGACTACGGAGGGCGCTTGCGTTCAGGTAACACGGAGTGATAAACGACCAGTTAACTTTGCCACGTCAGTTAATCCACATTTTTAAATCAAACAGTGTTATCATTCATGTGGCTCTACCGTAATGTCGTTTTCTTTCAAAATGGCCACTCAAAATCACGTAACTATATAAAGATGTATATCTATGTATGTATGTATGTACGTACGCATGCATGCTAAAAATACATTCATACAAGGGAACGGGTGATTGAAATCAACGTGAAATTGAAATTATAAGAATCGTCCTTCCTCTTACCGCTACAGCTCAGGGCGAAGTTTTGCCTCTGAACAATCTGCCCTCATTCTTCTCTGTTCTCCATCGTTCCTCCCCATCCTTTCACTTTCATTTTCATTTTCATTGTCATGTACATCCTCCAACCATCTCAGCTCCTTCGCTGATATCGATTTCCGTTCATTTCATCCATCCGAGGCAGATTATTTCTGAACAGTTTGGTTTTTATGGTGTGATGTTGATAGCCTCACGCCCAACCCTCAACCTGGAGGACCACGGTGTCCCTTTTCGTCTGGCTACTACCCTTTGACCTGTCCGGCATGGGTGACCCTACCAGTAGCCACGCTACCACCGGCATAGCTCTCAGGGTCTCAGGAGCACTCAAACCCCATCACCACGATAAGATGGAGACATCATCGATGGGGATTATTAGAATCTATGGAATTAATATTTGTTATCGACTCAGATTATAATTTAAATGTAAAGAAATTTGCTATATAATGCAGTTGTAAACTCTGAAATGCGTAATTAAAAAGATGTTGGAGATATTTCGTAACCTTAAGCTTTAATATCGAGGTGGCAACAATTTAAAAATGAGACAGGCCGATGAAATCACAGAACAGAGCTGAACAAGGTGTCAGACTTCGTGAACTGTTTGCAAACGCATGTGAGTTCAAAATACCGCGGCACATCGGCTGAAAGACATTGTAGCAGAGTTTCGCGATAGAGGAGAGCCAGTGCAAATGTGAATCTTAATTTGACAAGTAAATTGATCACAGACGTTTATAACCCTGATTGCTCTAACTGTGCCGTTAAAGAAGACATAAAACCGGTAAATAAAATGTGAAGGTTCGATGTGCAAATTGAAAAGGGAGGTGCATGTGTGAGATGTATATCAGACAGGCATCGCATGTTTGTGTCCGGCATGAAGACAGGCTGGGTGTGGCCACCAGTCATTATAAAATTCTGTACAGGTTCTAACAAAATTCGTGAATCGTCTCGGCCCTATTGTCGAACATCCACTTTTTTTTTTCCCTGAAGAAGATGAAGAATGTGATTATCGAATGACGATCTATAAATTTAATTGTTGTTACGCATTAGAGCACCGGGACAAAGTTGCACGACTCCCACAGCCATGAGTTCCACGGGTCTCGGAACTAAATGTCTGTGCTGGCGAGGACCAGCAGCAGTTTGTCCAGCCTCTCTTTTACTTTATATACGCCGAGACATCGTTTGATGTGATGAACCGTATCCATTGGCTGAAATTGAATTTGTCATTGCTGTAAATTACTGAACTGGAGCGGAATTGGAGCGCTGGACCGCGGAATTTTCGTGTTGCTGGAATGTTAATACTACTGCTGGGTTTCTTGCTTGCATGACTAAGACGTGAGAGGTTTCGACTACCCTATCTATCTATCTATCTATCTGTCTGTCTGTCTGTCTGTCTGTCTACCTGCCTGTCTCTCTCTCTATCTATATATCTATCTATCTATATTCCTGTTGCTCTCACGTCGAGCATAGGGCATTTGTGAAACGCTTCCTTTCACTTCAGTTTCTTAATCTTAATCGGTGGAACTCCTTGGACGGGGATCAGCCCGTCACAAGGCCGCTGACTACAAACACACAGAATAAACGCAGACAAACATTCGAACCCACGTTCCCAGTGTTTGAGCGGCCGAAGACCGCGCAGCCACTATGATGGCCGACTGCGCTGTAGCGATGTATAAATGAAGTCACGGTCTAGGAAACAGCCGCAGTGTTCGGTCTCATACACAGGCCACTTTTAGCAGCCATTCGTGCTCTAAACTGATATCTAGTGACGGTATTGCACGAAACACATAAAATATGCGCAGTGATGAAATCGTGTTCGTCTTTCCGTCGCTGTGGGTAATGTCAAACAAAGAAACTGCATATCGGAAGACGCCAGCATCGAAACTTATGTGTCCTGATACCGCAGAACTGTGCCAGCCAAAAATGCGAATCAGGAGTAAGCTGTCCCTGTGCTTAACTAATTAAGCACTACGCCATGAAGGCGTATAGGGGAGTGGATATATAGATCCATATTTTCTTGACCTCGGCACTAGTTGGAGGTGAGTGGTCAGCTTTACGCCCCTGCCGCTTTACCCCCAGGGAAAGAGCCCCTGGTACCCATTGGATAGGAGGTTGGGTAGGCCCCAGAGCCGGTCTGGACGATATGGAGAAGAGAAAATTCTGACCCTACCGGGACTCCAACTCCGACCCCTCTGTCGTCCAGCCCGTAGCCAATCGCTATACCGACTGCGCTACCCAGGCACATCAGGATCAGTGATAAATTCAGAACCACAAAGAACTTATTTGGAAAATCTTGTGTGCAGCGACAGAAATGTAAGTAGTAGGCGATAGATCCCCGATTCGAATTTGGTGTGATGACCGCTAACCTGAACAACATTTTTCTCGCCCACCCCACAGCTTCGCAAAGCGAGTGGTGGAATATGGCCACAACTGCCCTTCTTCCAAATCTCATTCGACACCAGATTATCTCTGCAGTTGAAACGTTGATAGAGTCTCATTGGCTCGCTGTGTCTGTAGACGTACGAATTTAATTTGTTCCGTCTGATGCAGCCCTGTTCAGTGTGGAAGTCCAGACGAAACAAAAAGGTGGCGATCAGCCTGTCAGATCTCTTGTCGTAGCATAACCAGTTTATCCAATCTTTCTGACATTCACTTAAATAACCAAGTTGATTCTGAAAACCGGACGCTGTCAGATCTCTGACTCCTGCTGTGTTCAGTTTTTTTAACACATCCTGTGGTCTACGATCTCAGCATCAGTTAAACGAGGAGAGGAAGTTTACAACCAGTGGCTTGTGAACCTAAGGTTCCACGCTAGGAGTATGTTTATACTTGATCCCTTTGCGTTTCTGTAGGGCAGTAAAGTAAAAAAGTAAAGGTATCGCTGTAACAAGACGTGGAGGCCCATAGGGTTGTGACATGTTGAGGTTCCCACATTTTCTAGACAATCGGCCCATAGATGGCGGTAGGGTTGTCAGCCTTACGTGCTGGCCTCCCTTTACCCCCAAGAATATTCCTGGTATTCATTTCTGTTAGAGGCTGAGTCGAACCCCCAGGGCCATAGTGCGGCTGGAAGGATTAGGTCAATTGAAAAAATCCACCTCATCTGAATTCGATCCCGCGACCTTCCGCCTTGTAGCATAATGCCTTAACCAACTGCGCTACTGCATGCTCTGCAGGGCAGTGGAAGTCCTAAAGTTGTCCTTGATTCCTCATCATGATTGTAGTCTGCAGACGCACTAAACATTTGTAACAAAGGCCTGTGGTTAATGAAACGTTATGTGTGCTGCTGTAACAACAAAAGCCCTTCTTTCAGTAGGACCTAAGGGTTCATGACGATCGTGTATTAATAATATAGTTATTGACTTTTTGGAGAGTATTGTTGTCCTCCCCCCCATTTCAAGACAGCGTTTCGGAAGACTTGACTCCTTTTCCGTCCTCAGGTAAAAGCGTACTCAGTTGGACCCAATCGACAGGGCTAGTCCCTATCTCCGGAGACGGTCCAGTCTCTGAGATATTGTTTTTAAGTGAAAAGCAGGGCAATGAGTAATGCCCGAAAAGTAAAATATTGCACCGTTCTCGCAGTTTAGTGTACTTACTTATGGAGCTGAGCCCTTCTTGAGGAGCCGCCAATTCTGCAGCTACTCAAGAATTTCCCAGCATTTTATGGAACCCGAAGTTTCATTGTCGTGTTCACAAGAGCCCTCCACTGGTCCCTATCCTGAGCCAGATCAATCCAATCAATCCCATCCCATCCTGTCTCTCTAAGATCAATTTTAATATTGCCCACCCACCTACGCCTTGGTCTTCCCGGTGGTCTCTTTCCTTCTGGCTTTCCCACCAATATCTTATATGCATTCCTCTTCTCTCCCATTCTTGCTACATGCCCTGCCACCTGATTCTCCTTGACTTGATCATTCTAATTATACTTCGAGAAGAGTACAAGTTATGAAGCTCTTCATTATGCAGTTTTCACCAACCTCTTGTCACTTCATCTCTTTTCGACCAAAATATACTCCTCAGCACCCTGTTCTCAAACACCCTCAGTCTATGTTCCTCCCTTAATGTCAGAGACCAAGTTTCACACCCATACAGAACCACAGGCAAAATTATAGTTTAGTTTATTCTAATTTTTATGTTTTTGGACAGCAGACGAGAAGACAAAAGGTTCTGGACTGAATGGTAGCAGATATTACCCGAGTTCAGTCGCCTCTTAATTTCCTCCTCAATCAGATTTTTATCTCCCAGTAGATTCACATTATCGGCATAGACCAACAGCTGATGTGTCCTGTTTAATTTCACTCCTGCCTGGTATCCCTGGTTCAATTTAGTATTTCTTGTCAAAAATGCCTTTGAGTGTAGGTTACATGCCTTGAGTAAGCAATGTTACAGGAGAAACTTCCTGTGTATTCAAAGAGGTCCAGTATGGCGATTTTTGTTCCCGTGTTATACTTGTTGCAATGAAAACAGAATAAAACAAGTTCCTAAAGATGACGTAAAGAAATACGTCACTGTCAGATGATGAGGCTGCCTCAAGGATGTTTCTCACGGTGGTTAATTGTGGATGTGTTCTTACAGCATGTGGTTATGGACGATGTTTCCAGCTTTTCTGAAGTACGTGCCTTCATCCTCAGGGTAGGCAGCGTATACCTTCGAAACGTCGGCAGCATTGCTGACAACCATACAGTGTAACAAGAACTTCTGGGAAGAACTGATCACCTTCTTTCCTTTGATACTACGCGGATCGCATAGAAGACGACGCGTCCAACAATTGTTCTATTGTTTGCGTGTATATTCGTTGCAGCTGTAACGTTTTTACCGAGCCGTTGTCTAGCAACATACGCATACAGACAGACTTCTAGGAGGCATTTATGAAATAGGTCGTTCCTGATGGGCTCAGGCAGTACCATGATATGCACAGTAATTTTCATAAAGATTGTTTCACATATTCAGAAGTTGATAGGGGTGGGGATTCACGAACACACAGACAGAATGGTGATCTAATAAGCCTACCTTTATTTTTTTCAGAATAAGAAAAGTAGACTAACAACCTCAAATCAGAATTAACATCAGGATCCCTACTGTCCTTTGCATGGGACAGGAGTCGGCGATGAGTGGCTAAGGGTTACATTACCGTAAGCCGGAGGATTATATTTGCTTGTTTATACTGTACGCAGAGTCTGAAATCAATCCAGCCTGTTATGTAACGCGTGAAGGAGGAGATAGTTTCACCTCCAGATATAATTAAATCAAAATATTTAGAATGTACATGTAAGAGTACGATATTGAAACTAGTTTGGTCCTGGTTTCCTGCATCGTCGAATTGATCGACTCTTGTTAAAGGTTTCTTCTCAGTCACTCCAGGCAGATGTGATGGTATCTAAAAATAGGCTATAATTCTTACACGCTCTTTGCAGTCCAGCTTTTACCAGTCCGAGGACCATTCGACGCTACTTAGTTATTTTAGAGAGGGTGGGTTTCCCCATGCACCGCGACCAGTTTGATCTATTGTGCTTCCCTCTATGATATTCTACAAGTCTCTTTACCATACCGATAAATGGTGCGTATCATCAGTCCCGCCGAGCAAACGAGTTCGGCCACTTGCTTAGCGGTGTCTATAATGCTTCCCCCATCTATCGGAGGCCTTAGAGGCTATTGTTGGGCGGGAAACGTCCTGGAATTTGGCTCAGTGATCCCCTTTGGGGATATGAGGTTCTTTTACGTGCCGTAAAGTTACGACACGGGACACACAGCTTAAAGTCCCCCCCGGAGGACTTGTTCCCTGAATTTTTCCGCCCTTAAAAATTCGACGACCTCCGCCGGGTATTTGAACCCGCGTACCACGAGTCATGAGGTGGGAACGTTACCTCTAGACTACGGAGGCCGCTTTCGACGCTACTTAACCTGCGTAGTTGATTAAATAAAGCGAGAATGATATTGCCGCAGCCGGTCAACAAACCCGAGATTAACGGCCGTGGGAATCTGTTGCGCTGACCACGCCGCGGTCGCTCAGTTGGTATAGTTCGCTTGCGGACTACAAGCCACGGAGTTGATATTACCGCAATTTAATAGCTTCATTAACATCAGATTTCCCGGCGCTGTGTAATCAGTCTTAGTCTCAATACTGACAGGTCATTAAATAACGAACTTCAGGGCCACTATATTTGACCAGGTTGGCTGGAGTAGCAGTAACGCTCAAGATTTCGGTTTGGAACGCCGGCGTTAATTTACGCAGCCCCTTCGGGCAAATTCCGGGATAGCACCTCCTTTTCCTTCCAGATCTCTTCCTGTTCATTATTCACTAATCCTGCCATTCGATACTATGTAGTGTGGCATATTAGAAGTGGGAGCATCATAAAATGAACCACAGAAGGAACAAGATTTGCATATGCAGTAACTTCGGCAAGAAAATTGTGTAAAATGGCAACGGACGCTCTTGTTCGATCGTTGTATGCAAAGCTTCCGAGTTTCTTGTCCTGTGATGTGAACACACTGAACGCAAAGAAACGAATGGTCTGCATAAACGTCCATTGCGCACAGGGCTTCAAGAAGAGCCACGCAAATAATCGCGTCGCAAGAAGCGGATCGAAATAACTGACACTATCCAAAGTCTTAGTACGGATTTGATGATCTGGGTTCAGTTCCCGCCGTGGAAAGTGACATAGGCCACTGAACACGGTCAGTGAACACGGTAATGAACCTTCGACTTCCATAAAATGCTGGGAAATTCTTGAGTAGCTGCAGAATTGGCGGCTCCTCCAGAAGGGCTTAACTCCATGAGTAAATAAGTAAGTAAGTAAGTGGGGTGGGACTAATTCCCTTGCACTGCGGCCACTTCTGGCCTATTGTAGCCTGCCCCAAGTGATTATGATGATGGAGAATTTGGTGGAATGAAGATTGGCATGGGAAACAGAAGTACTCGGAAAAAACCCGCCCCAGCGCCACTTTGTCCACCACAAATCCCACTTGACTAGACCCAGGATCGAACCATGGCCGCCGCGGTGGGAAGCCAGCGACTAACCGCTTGAGCTATGGCGTGGCCTAACGGAAAAGTTCCTTGCCACAATACCGTACAGTTATGGGTGCAAAACTTCAGAACGAGTACTTTCGCATTAAAAAAGAAAAAAGAAAAAAAAAACACCAGGCAGTGTGCGTGCAGTGCAATCGTCACAGAACATTGAGGCTGCGAGGCAGTCATTCACAAGAAGTCCAAGAAGTTCACCCAGGAGACATTCTGTTGCTCTGGGAATATTCGGTCGCACACAGATCTAAACTTCCATCCCCACAAAATGGTGTTGCAAGAGCTAAGCGATCGAGACACTGCAAACCGTAGCACGGTAGCTGAGCGTTTAATCGGAATTTTGTCTGACGGTGTCATTATCCTTATATGACAGATGAAGCACACTTCCACTTATCTGGCTGTGTCAACAAACGGACTTTTCGCTATTGGTCAGAGGAAAATCCACGACTTCTTCGCAGTGCACTTGTGACTGGTGTGGAGTGGCAAACTTCGGAGTCACAGGCCCTTATTTCTTTAAGACGAAGATAGGAGTACAATTACAGTCACTTCAGCTCGTTAAGTTGAAATGTTACGAACTTCTTCACACCAGAACTGAGCTCTCGACCATATGGTTCAGCAAGATGGTGCGAGAGCATCCATGGAGGTCGTTACTTCATTGCGCGGCGAGCTTCCATAGCCTGCACGTTCGCCTGGTCTCTTTGTCTGTGATTATTTCATTTGGGGGTACCTCAGAGCGAAAATGCACACCACTAGACCACGGACCATCGAAGACTTCAAGACCGCAGTTCCGAAGCCAGTTTCGGCGGTACCAGAAAACATGGCGAGGCGAGCGCTCTGAAAATTATGGACCAAGGTTGGAAGAGTGTGTAGGCAATGGTGGGCAACGTGTTAGTGATGTGCTGTTCGAAACGAAGTAAACAGAGAGACGCAAAGGAATGTGTGTGGAATAAAATAGCATTCAGTCATTTTGTACACAATAAATCAAAAAGTAAATTAAAATTTCACTGCTTTACTCGTATATAGTTTTGAAAATCGTCAGATTCTTCTTCTTCTTTAACTTGAAATAGGTCACGGATTTTTCTTATACATCCTTCCAAATAATTTTGTAATTTCATATTCTTTAAGCAACACAGTTCATAAAACATCGTTCAGTAAAAGAAGCAGACCACTGGGCCAGTCTGGCTCAGACGTTTATTTAGTGAAGTCTCTACAAAACATCACATCCTTGTTGTTTCTGTAATGGTGATCACATGTATTATTGTTACAGGAGCAGGCCCATGATGCGAAGCAGCAGGCGGTATCACCAGAGGACACTGAAGATCTGTCCCCGCTCCCGTCAGCAGTACAACAGCCTGCAAGAAGGCGAGGTGGAATATCTGCAGAACCTGTGTCAGAGGAGGATGCTACCAGCTATGTGAAAAAGGTATATACTTTTTCTTATTGCTAGTGGGGTGATGCTTGGTACCATTCAGTCGAGAACCTTTTGTCTTTTCGTCTGTTGTCCAAAAACATAAAACTTAGAATAAACTAAACTATAATTTTGCCTGTGGTTCTGTATGGGTGTGAAACTTGGTCTCTGACATTAAGGGAGGAACATAGACTGAGGGTGTTTGAGAACAGGGTGTTGAGGATATATTTTGGTCGAAAAGAGATGAAGCGACAGGAGGTTGGAGAAAACTGTATAATGAGGAGCTTCATAACTTGTACTCTTCTCCAAGTATAATTAGAATGATCAAGTCAAGGAGGATGAGGTGGGCAGGTCATGTAGCACGAATGGGGGAGACGAAGAATGCGTATAGGATATTGGAGGGAAAGCCAGAAGGAAGGAGACCACAGGGAAGACCAAGTCGTAGGTGGGTGGACAGTATTAAAATGGATCTTAGAGAGAAAGGATGGGATGGGATGGATTGGCTAGATCTGGCTCAGGATAGTAATCAGTGGAGGGCTCTTGTGAACACGGTAATGAACCTTCGGGTTCCATAAAATTCTGGGAAATTCATGAGTAGCTGCAGAATTGGCGGCTCCTCCAGAAGGGCTCAGCTCCATGAGTAAGTAAGTAAGTGGGGTGGGACTAATTCCCTTGTACTACGGCCACTTCTGGCCTGTTGTACGAGCCCCAGATGATAGGTTGAGGGTGACTGTGAAGCAATTGGTGGAATGAAGATTGGCAGGGGAAACCGAACTACTTGGAGAAAACCTGCCCCAGCGCCACTTTGTTCACCACACATCCCACTTGACCAGACCCCGGGATCGAACCCGGGCCGCCATGGTGGGAAGCCAGCGACTAACCGCTTGAGCTATGGCACGGCCTAAGGTACTTAATTTAATGTACAGTACGGGTATGCTTCATTTGCATTGGTTCTTGCTGCATAGAACGTGCTCCATCATCTGAATGCCCAGTTGTCTGATAGCCTTTTGAAATCTGAACCTCATATAAGTAATATTTAAGAGTTCCTCTCAGCCTCCAAGAAAATATGAGCATAATGCAGCTCCTTTGCAAAGATGGTAGTGATGCATAGGGAAACAGTCCTGATTATTCTTGGAAATAAATTAAACTTATAAATACACTCTGTAGGTAAAAAGCAGCTAGTTAATGTTAATGCCAATGGTACATCACTGCCATATTTAATGAGTTAGTGATTTGGGTGCCTTGTTAGTTTAGTGAGAGTAATGCTTTCTGGAAGAAGTGTCAGCTTAAAGCATTAAGTAATTTGAAGCATTCTGTAGCACCATTTTATATAGGATTCAAGATACTCACGACAGTTACTATGAAGAGTACTGTCCTCTGGGGTCTGTTCACCATGTATTTTAGTATAAGTTTGCTGAAGTTTTGGAGGAACATATTGCCCCAATCTTTGGGGTTGAAGAGTAAACCAACCAAGCAGTAATGGACTTGCATTTTGTTGGTTGTTTCTTTGCCTTATTCTTCAGCCCTGAAGATGGGGGAAGTACGTTCTCTGAAATATCAGTAAACTTGTACCTGACTACACAGCATCACGTTGCAGAAGATAATAACGTCTCTTTTATGAGTGTTAAGAAATAAGTGAAAAGGAATAATTCATGAAAATCTGGGTTGAAACTGAGTTCTCAGTTTCCATAAATAAGTGGATTCACATATTCTTGTGACGGAACATCTGGAAGTGCAGTTGCATTAAATCAGATAGGACAGAAGTTCCTGACATTTATAGCATGATTTGTTTATTTCCTAAGGAAAACAGAGCTGTGTTATCATCATGGCCCCCGTGTCTATCTCCCCTCCAGTAATTTTTGAACCTGTATGTGGATTTTCTTGAAATGTGCTACTGTTATTAGAATCCCTTACCTGTATATTTTAGTTTGGAGCATAAATATTAGCAGTGTGGCAGCACTACCTAATGTAGGAACCTGAAATTGTGTGTGTGAAATGTTTTTAAAAAATAAGCAAGTTGGGGGGTGGGGTGATGTAATGCAGCAATGTGACAGCCTTCTAAATTGTGTATTTTTCGTCTGATGGCTGTAGCTAACAAATCATTGAAACTAGATATGTGAAATTATGTACAAAGATTGACAAGAAACGTCCCTGCAAATTTACTGTCGAACTGTTTTTATAAGTTTACGCTTACAAAACATAATGACTGTGCAGAGTGATTATTCCAAAAATGTAATGTGGTAAGAATCTTGTAGTAAAGAAATTGGCAATTAATTATAATGAATAATTGTTTTATTACTATTAGTTCTGTATTCCTATGTGTATATGAACAAGTCATACCATTTTGCTGCTTAAATGTGCTATTAATTCACTTTGCTTCTCAACTTTAAACTGCACTGTTTTTCCTCAGGTTGTTCCAAAAGACTATAAAACGATGGCTGCATTGTCTAAAGCTATTGCCAAAAACGTTTTGTTTTCACATCTGGACGAGAATGAGCGCTCTGATATATTTGACGCTATGTTTCCGGTCAACTTCTTGCCTGGCGAGACAATAATCCAACAGGGAGATGAGGGAGATAACTTCTATGTCATTGACCAAGGAGAAGTTGAGGTATAATTAATTTCTTATTCGTTAAAGTTGAAGGTTTGGAATGTAAAAATATTGTCACGTATCAGGGTATGTCACACGACAAATCAATTCATGTGGGTCTCGTATTCAGCGAATCTTTATTGGACATTCACTCTTACACACCGTACAATTGTTAACACTTCAAATGTATAGTGTGGCGGCTATCTTCCAACTGTATAGTATGGCGACTAGGTTCCAACTGTGCTTTATGTCTGTGGCTCTCGCCTTATGTAGGTGTTCTGCGGACTCAGTAGAGGACACCCCTCGCCAAGCTTTGATCTGACATGTTTGGCAATTCGTCGCTATGATTTGTCGCTGTAGGATCTCCACAATTTCCATTGTAGCCGTTGCGCGGCGATGGACCTAAGATAACTTGTCACAATATGTTCTTGGTTAACACTGACGCTGTATGTTCAGGAGGACCCTGCTGTGATTCTCTGACTGAAAGTCAGTTATCCTGGCTGAACTTTTCATTGGTTTACCACAGTGCTCAAAGCAAATACAGGTAGTACCTTGAAAAGAGCCTTACCTATTTCAATGCTTACCGTCTCTCTGTTCACTATTCATTTTCCTGTCTGATAGACAGTATATAAAGTATGCACTTGAAACAGTGTCATTAAATTGTAATTCCATTTACTGTTATTACATTTTTAAAGTCAACTTGTTTGTTTCGCATGGTATAACTTTAAAATATAGTGAGAAGTTTTATTATGTAAGTTAGAATGGTTTTTGTCAAGATTAGTAAAAAGGTAACGGTATCCCTGTAACAGGCTGTGGAGACCCATAGGGTTGTGAGATGTCAAGGCTCCTACATTTTCTAGACATTCAGGTCACAGATGGTGGTAAGGTTGTCAGCCTTATGTGCCGGCCACCTTTCACCCCCCAGGAAGATTCCTGGTACTCATTTCTGTTAGAGGCTGAGTCGACCCCAGGGCCATAGTGTGGCTGGAAGGATTAGGTCAATTGAAAATAATTCACCTCATCAGGACTTGAACCCACGACCTGTCAAGATTAGTACCCATAATTGAAACCCAACTTCTTGAGAGGGTGTTTAGAGTGCTCTGTGTTAAGGTGCAGTAACTAAATGAAGAGGCTGCATGTATATATGGCCACATGCAATAAAGTTGTTCCATTCCTCAGGTGTTTGTTAACAATGAGTTGGTGACAACTATTGGAGAGGGTGGCAGTTTTGGTGAACTTGCACTGATCTATGGAACGCCCAGAGCTGCCACTGTAAGAGCCAAGACAGACGTAAAGCTCTGGGGAATAGACCGTGATTCATATAGACGCATCCTCATGGGCTCCACTATCCGTAAGCGCAAGATGTATGAAGAGTTCCTCTCTCGTGTATCTATACTTGGTGAGTTGGAAACCTTCATCAAGCTTTGGCTCTGCATTAAATAGAAACATAATTTTAAGTAAACAGTTCCTTATGAAATAGTCAATGTACTTTGTGTTAAGTAACAACAAACACTGGTGTAGAATCCGAGGGCTCAGTTGTCATTACTCATGATCCTTGCCCAGTTTCATCCACCTCTCATTCATTCTACATTCCCATTTCTCATTTGTTTCACTACTGCAACAGCACGTGGTGATGTTTATAAATTCAAAAGTTTCCCATGTGTGATATCCTCATGCTCTGTGTGGCCTGATATTTTCTTGAGTGCTTTGTTTTCAAAACATGCTTGTAGTTTGCGTTCTTCTGTTCCTCTCAGGCTGAGACCATGTCATAAGCGCCCAAACAACTGGCTAAGTTTTTTTTAGGTATTATATACTTTGGACTTCAGTATATTGGAAAGCAAATGGGATGGTAACAGTTTCTAAACTGAATAATAGCAAATATTACCTGAATATATCTTTTTCTCATTTAACAGTGACTTGATTTATATTTGTTGCTGGTACAGGAAGTAGAAGACTAAATTTTTCCTGAAGTGCAGCATATTAAATATACAGGCATCCATTTTACAAACACTTGATAATGAATTTCTGCTACAATGAAGCATGTTAATTTGAACCTATTTTCCACTTACTGAAGTTCATATTGGCTACAACTAACAACTTTCATGAAATGAAATACCTTCTTAAATTGATGGATACATGTACTTTAACCTGAAACAAGAAACAGTCCTGTCATTTCAACTCTCATTTCTTGACAGAGAGTCTGGATAAGTGGGAGCGTCTGACAGTTGCTGATGCATTGGAGCCAGTGTCATTTGAGGACCGGGAAACCATTGTGCGGCAGGGAGAACCCGGAGATGACTTCTACATCATTGTTGAGGGCACTGCCTTAGTATTGCAATATAGAGCAGAAGGGGAAGAACCCATGGAAGTTGGTCGACTTGGGCCATCTGATTATTTTGGTAAGTCAAGTCTGTATTATAATGCAGTGTATCATACTGTTTTATATTCATACGTGTCCAGGCACTAATTGATATTGAAGAAAAGAGTGTGAACTGTATTCAGTAAGATCAGGATAGGGGCCAGTGGTGCCTTCTACGAACACCATAATAAACCTTCGGGTTCCATAAGCATGGAGAATTTCTTGCTGAATTGAGAACAACATGAAAATTTGTGTATCATGAGGTTATTTAATATTATGAGGTTTTAAGACTTGCTACATTATATTTTGCTGAAACCCCATCTGTCTTTTCTTTAAAGGTGAAATTGCCCTGCTGCTGGACAGACCACGGGCGGCTACAGTTGTTGCCAAAGGGCCCCTCAAATGTGTCAAATTGGATAGAGCAAGGTAGCATATTACCTCCAGATATAGTGGACTCTTAATCTTTGTCTTAAGAATATTTTTTCTGTAGGGTGACAAAGTATGAATCAGGAAATTGAAATCAAACACCTAGAAGCATCGGACGAATGCACGAATGGGGGAGAGGAGGAATGTGTATAGGATATTGGTGGGAAAGCCAGAAGGAAAGAGACCACAGGGAAGACCAAGGCATAGGTGGGTGGACAATATTAGAATGGATCTTAGATAGGATGGGATGGTATGGATTGGATAGATCTGGCTCAGGATAGGGACCAGTGGAGGGCTCTTGTGAACACGGTGATGAACCTTCGGGTTCCATAAAATGCTGGGAATTCTTGAGTAGCTGCAGAATTGGCGGCTCCTCAAGAAGGGCTCAGCTCCATGAGTAAGTAAGTAAGTAAGAGTGACAAAGTAGGGACAGTGTGCAAAATATTTTACATTATTTTTGGAACAGGAGTCTGATCACTATTTAGAGTTTTTATACTAGTATTTGGCCACTATTTACAATTTCTGTTTTGGTATCCATCTTGTATTTGCTACTTGGCCACTACTTACAGTTTCCCAGCTACTATCGAGCCACTATTTGCAGTTTATTTACTGGCATGCATCTGCTATTTTAAAACCGTGACTACTGTGTTAACTTGTGACAGACATTTACAGTGTTTTATTTCCATTTGATGAACAGCTTTATACTATGATACCTAGGCATGTGAAACTTTGTTTATTAACTCTCTTTCTGCCCATTATAAGATCAGAAGATCAAAATTTTTTTTTTGGCCAGACACGAGGGCTTCCAAGTTTCCTGAACCTCAGTGAGAAATCAGATTAAGACTAGAAAGGCCCTGATAATTTCTCACTGTTTTATTATTTTTGCAGTGCAGTTATATACGTATGTATCAGAGGCAGTGCAAAATTACCACATTGCAAGTTTTCTCATAAACATACAATTTACATGTGTCATCATGTTGCAGATTTGAGAGAGTGCTGGGCCTGTGTGCAGACATCCTCAAGAGAAACATCACACAATACAACAGCTTTGTGTCCCTTTCTGTGTAATGAGGGCAAGGTACCATGATAACTGTCTAGTGTAACTTTTTTAGCTTGTAACATCTTGTGGCTATATTCAGGGGAGCAAGTAAGACCTTCTTCATACAAAAAACAGAAAATGTATGAAATGCATTAACAGAGTCAGCATTTGTCCATGAATGTACAATTTTTCATCCTGTCATTAAATTGATATGGTGTAAAATGAAGATAAGTTTCAAGTGTACAAGTATTATGTTTCTGAACATTATCCATCATCCTATCTATATATAAAATACTGTCCTACTTACATTTCAAGAAACACCGTTTTGGAAACTGGATTCTGTCTCTGTCTTCAAGTAAAACCTATTCAGTTGGTCCCAATCAATAGAGCTGGTCTCTATCCGTATCCGTATCGATTGGCCCCAGTTGAGTAGGTTTTACCTGAACACAGAGAGAGATTCCAGTCCCCAAAACATTGTGTTTTGAAATATAAACAGGACAGTGTTTCAGATAAAAACAGGACAGTGGATAATGTCCAGAAATTTAATATTTGCATTAATGTACCATCATCACATACTTTTAGATATTAAGTTACAAGCGATTTAAAACCTTTTTGGAGCCTGGAGGTCCACATGTAAGGAAGTTCATAGTTCCTTTGTCTGAAAACGAAAGCTCTTTTTGTTCTCTTGTGGTAGCTCTGTAAAGAGATGGGCTTTTCCTGACATTGGCACCTGGTAGGCTGTGCAGACAGCTGTATGGGTGGGTTGGCAAGGCATAACCTGACATCTGTGGAGAGATGCAAGTAATAGTATAGTAAAAAAGTTGCTGGGAAACATGCCCAAGAAAACTGATTAAAAGTATTTCGTTATGTATAGGTTTGTAATCGTGTCTTCAGACTGCCACTTCCAGATGTCACAGGAAATTAGTGCATGCTATTGTATTTGAATATTTTTCAAGAAGGGGGAAATGCAGTACCATAGTTGATTGAGGCATTATGCTGCAAGCTGGAAGGAAGCTGGAATTAAATTAGTTTGCAGATTATAAGGACAAAAAAAACGGAAAAAACAGTCACAGTCGACAGACAAGATAAATACCAATTATTAAGGAAAGGTTAGGATAAAGGAAGTGGGAAGAAAATTACATACTCAACGAAGAATTTTAATCAACACAAGAACAACCAGATGCCATGTTGTCACCTCAAAGTGAATGGCACACCTATGCTTCTTGTAGCTCTCTGTCGTGATAAAATAGTGCTACGAATAAAAATAGAACAGGAAAATATGTTGATTTTAATGCAGACAGTCTTGGTGGCATTTTGGTATACTTTTCCTTTTCCACAGCCAGTGTTACTTCGTTTAATTCTTGTATTTCCTCGTGTTTCCATCTGCCAACAACCAGACGCCATGTTGTCATCTCAAAGTGAATGGCTACTATGCTTCTTGTATGTCTTTGTCATGATGAAATAATGCTAGGAATAAAAATAAAATGGGAAAATGTTGAATTTTAATGCAGATGACCTTGGTGGCATTTCAGTACTCTTTTCCACAGCCAGTGTTACTTCGTTTAATTGTTGTATTTCTTCCACTACCGCCTTACCGTGTGTGTTATGCATTTATTTATAACAACAGGATATATACACATTACAGTTACCTCTCAATAAGATTTTTTGGAGAATGATTTAAGTTTGTTCTCCATTCAAGAATCAATATCTTCAGCAAGTCTAGAACCCTTGCTCTGGTGAAATGTTCTCTTTCAAAAATACACAGAGGCGAAGAAAATTATACTAAAGCATCGCTACTTTTCCAGTTAGATTTGTTATTGTTTAGTCAATATTCTGCAAAACATCTGCAGATTTGTAAAAATGCAACTCTTTTACATTAATAAGCAGAAGTAATCTCACAACTATTATTATAACAATACTAATCCTAGGATATGTAATCAGACCAGCTCATGGTTTAGGGAGATGAAGTTGATAGGTGACCACTCTGGGAAGGATAAGTAGTGTTTGGCAATAGGCAGGGATACTACTGAGTGAAAGGAGTTCTAGGTCACAACTGGTATGTCTTGAATTTCAAGCTTCACAGAAATTATTTTCATGACGAAAGAAACATTCAGCACGCTCTGCACACTTCTGAATTTTAGAATGAATTATTATTTTAGTTTTCCTGGAAGATTTTGTCCTATTGGGACTGCAGAAAATTAATTTCAGTATTTGAATAGAAATATAAAATGACAATTTTTCACTGTTGTCAAAAGTCATCCGAGTAAAAAATTTTCAGCATTTTTTGGATATTAGTTGAACAGTATAAAAGATTATCAACTCCGTCCAGTGTGATTGATAAATGTTTTTTCTCCTTTTTAATCTTTCATCCTTGACCTGTTTCAGTTGGTTCGACCGACACGTCAAGGATGAAATATCTGTCCAGAAATTGGATGGGTGTTTCTTCCCTTCCTTGCGCTGCCTCATGAAGTTGGTTGTAGTGGTACCGCGCCGGTAGTTTTTCACTAAAGCGGTCCACTAACGCTGCTTTCAGCTCTTCATATCTCACATTTTCCCCTGCGAGGTGGTCCCTACCGTTTATGAACACTCTTGCTTCTCCTATCAACTTAGCTCTCACTATGTCCGCTAAGTCCTCCCGTGACCAGTTGCTCAGGAGTGCACACTGCTCCACCTGCGATATAAACTCCCTTACCGGTCTGGCGTTGGGCTGACCGCTCCATTCCTTGATGCTTGCGGCCAGCGATAAATCTTTGGTCTTAACCCCTATTGTTAGCCCTCTTAATTGCTCCTCTAATTGCGCTATTCTAGCCTCCATGATTCTATTTAATATTATCCCTGCTTATTCCTGTTTTCTCAACCTTTCTCTTCTACCAGTCTCTACGGGGTGTGTTTTCGTTGATCACGCAGCTGCCACCACTTTGTTACACCTCAGGGGGAGGGGGTAAGAAAATATAATTACTTTAGTCTGTCGCTGCCCAGTTACTAAAATCTTCGCGGCCCTCGGCTGCCGTCGGCTGTCTTGGTTCTGGTCGCTTGGGATCGGACGTGGACGGGGTGGTTAGGAAGGGGTGAATCAAAACTCCCTGCGTACATCCTATCCTATGTACACTGTCTATTTACATTAATATTTACATTAAGAAAAAGGGCCTGCTTTGGCCTGTTACATAACACTTCTTGCTAAGCCCTTTCTACTTTCTCTGTCGGTGGGGGAGGTACCGTGAGATTGTTGCTTCCCTTCATGGTTTGTCACTCTCTACTCATTCCTACCCTATTCTAACCCTATTCTAGCCTGGCTCTCGCTGGGGTACACTGGAGACTGCACTTAAGATCTCACAACAACACTTTTATCACACTAATGTTTAACAGCATGGCGTATATGAGCAAAGAGACTTACTTGTAATACAAATGTAGATTACTGTCACCATCCACCATCTTGTGGCACACGTCGACTAGAGCCTCCGGCAGACAACTCAATATTCTGTGTTAGATCAGAATCCCAAGTCTCTCGAAATTCAGTAATTTATAGTTTTAATTTGCTAATTCAGCTGTTGACGACAGAGGGTAGTTAACTCCTCCTCAGTGTCCTCAATTCCCAAAGTAATATTCTCATTGGATATTCTAGGTGGCTGGGGGTGGACCCACGGTATCTTATTGCTGCGTATTTACTCATATGACCATCTCCAGTGGCCTAGTTAGCGGAGCGTCTTACTTACGGTATTACGCATAAATGCTGATCATCTACATTCTTAACCTAGTTGCCTGTCCAGGTGTTGTCATCTACTGTAATGGCTGTAAAACACTTTTCGCAAGTCTCGAACATTTAGGTAATGGCTTAAATTTCCAGTCTCAAATTTGAGGCGCTACATGCAGTAAATGCGTGTCGTGCAGAAAGCAGTTTTTTGCACTTAGTCAACTACATCTACTGTTATTACCCTCACTTCTCTTAATATTCTCAAATGGGCAAAAAACAGCATGTATAAATGTTGATATATCATTTGAAATGATGAAAGGTTGTTTATTTTTTCTTTGCATGTGGACCTCTTTGGAATATAATGACTTCCCATAATTTCAGTGTTGTACGAGTACTATCTTAAGAATTACAGAGAAGACAAAAAAAAACTTTGTGATCATTTTCATACTTCATATGTAGAAGTGTTTGAGGATAACCATTGAGCACTACTACTTTTTTTATCTCCATTTTAGATTGGACAGTTTTGGGACAAGGCAGAAAGGGTATATTTGAGCCAATTTAGATTACCAGTAACGTCCAACAAAAAGTAACATGTATTTGCGATATAAACAAAATAAACTCTTGTACTGCCTAGCCCAATGCTACAAACTAGGAAAAAGTTGTAGGCTTTTTTGTATAAAGTATAAAGCAACTAAATATTGGCAAGATTAAATTTTGGCAGGCATAGCAGAACACATTTGACTGGTTTGTTCAATTCATTTGCAGGAAATTAATTGAAGACCCAACATAATGCAATTATTTTGCCAACCTAAAGCTCAAAAAATACTGAGATAATCTATTGTTTCTGAAGAAATGGATAAGAATGGATTTGAACTGCTGCAAGTAATAATTTTTGGTTAATTTCTTGAAGTAGCTCTATGACATTCAGTACTGAGAAGTCCTGGATTAGTCATGTTGGTTCACTGCCAGTACCATCAGTGTGTTTGTGTAGATGTAAGCTCAAAGACATATTGGCTAGATGGATTCTGTGTTTACTGCCGGTATTTGTCTGAAATACACATTGGCAACTGTTAGAAGTTGTCTGAAGGTCTGTGTCCCCCCTCCCCCCACTGTGAATATTAAGTGGAGGCTCGCATTTAATGGGCGATGGTAGCATATGACTGGACATTACTTGAATTCATTTTGGAAGTAAGGTATTCATTTTGAAAAGTTGTATGAACTTCCCAGTTTGTAAATCTGCAGACAGGCCTGTACCTGTGGAACTTTCTGCTAATTGAGATTCTGTGTTCTGTGAAAGCAGATGGCTAGAGTGAATTAGCCTGTTTGGCCCCAGACTACAAAGACTGCATATTGAAAAGGTATAATAAAATATTGTTTACATATTTATTTTTCCCCCCTTAAATTTCTAATGAAATTTTTCAGAATATATTTCCTACCACCCCCAGTATAATATTTTTGCCTCTGCCACCACATGGCAGTTGGATGTACAGTACAATATAGGAGATGCATTGCATTTGTAGAATTGAACTGAACCAGTACTTGCAGCTTACTCGTATAAACACAGAGCGTTAGGCTAATCAATCTATGCTCTTTTATGGTTTAAATAACTCTAGGTATAATTTTAAAAACACTTCATTGGCTTCCACAGCACGGATTGCTTAATAAAGTCTCAGTGTCCAGGGGAAAAGTGAGAAGAATGACAGCATTACACACAAGGTAGTGGCATTAAAGAATGTACTAGTATATTCACAATTGTGCATGTGTATACTCGATATATTTTTCACACAGCTATGTATTTATTTACTACAGCTGTAATATAGAATAGATTGGAGATGGTCATGATGCAAAACTCATTTAATACCAATCCCTTTAATCAAATTTACAATGGCTATATGAATTGAGTCTTTGGTTTGATATTTTATTCACTGTTTTTGGCTATTCGTTTAAAATGCTGCCTTTCTTATCTTGATGTAAAATTTCAGTTCAGGTATTATTATAGACATATGCTGTTTTAACAGCATATTTTCTTGCCATTCTTACTGCATTTCCTATTTGGAGTGCCACGAACCAGGTGTTCATAACTTCAGAATTCAAATCACACAGTATTATTCATTCATTAATGAAGCAATTTGTATTTACTGTAATGAAGTCAATGTTAACAAATCAGTCACTTAATCGCAAACTGGCAATAACCGGTAAATGTTTATAGTTTTGACATCTGTAGCATATTTTGTTACATTCCAAAATATGCCTGTTTTCATGACAAATGACAAGCCATTACAGAGAATGTGCAAGGTCTAATGGCAGCAGAAAGGTATTTTTATGGGAGTAATTATTAAAAAAAAAAACCTTTTGTGACATGTACAGATCCAGAAATATCCAAAAGGACACAGAAGTTTTATATGTTAAACGCTGTTTAAATTGCAGTTCCATCAAATGCCAAACAAAAATACAGAATCCGTTGCTAGTCTATGTTCCCCTAGAAATGAGAAGTGAACACTCTGCTAGCAGTGTTATCAACTGAGTATAAATTTGTACCCACATTGAATTTAAAGAAAAGGTAGACTTGGTCAAGAAATAACCAGATGTTATCCTAATACAAGTAAAAATAGTTTTGTGGATCGGTTTCCTGATTTTGTTACATCATATTCTCACTGATATATCTCACTTGACTCTTAACAAGGATAACCTTTGTACCAGCACAACTAATACCACATACCAATTAGCATTAACAGATCTTCCCGATGATTTGAATGTTTCTTAAAAGTTTATAATTGTTATTAAATCTGTTTATAAAATATGATCCATGATAAGTCAGTAAAGTGATAAGCCATGGATTGAATAGTTGGATTCTTATTAAGGACAAGCGATTGCATGATTACCTCCACACTCCCAAACACAGTGGTGTGCTGCTTATGCATATGATAGCTCTACCTGCCAAATCTGGCTACCAGACAGTAAGAACCAGCTATCATGGTTAGTGATGAGCACTTCCTTTCATACTTAAGTTCTTGGGGGTAGGGGGATATTAACTACGCTTTCAGTGGCCTCAGTATGTCATTGACATTCAGGTGGTCCTGGGTTTTTAATCCTATCCCAAGGGCTGGTCCTGATTGGTTTAATTCAGGCAGGCCATTTCCCAGTTCACCCATTTGTCATTTAGGAAGTGTTATTAAATATACTAAGAATGAATAATAGAAACTTCTTTTCCATTTCAAGTATGAGGTATAGGTTAGATATGCAGGTTCCAAAAGTATTTACAAAGCTTCAGTCAAAGAACATTTATTTAAATTCAATGTTGGCAGGCAGATGGTGCTTAAATATCAGCTGTTGGTGGTTTGATTGATTGTTTCAATATGGCAGCCCTGTAGGATATATAAAAAAATCCCACATTTGAGACACACATATAAATTTAGTTACTTAAGATCTGGTCAACATCTTACACTGCATGAGCTGAGAGCTGAAGTAACTAGTTCTTATATAATATCCATACACTGAAGTGAAGGGGTCACGCAGCAGCATAGTTGGTTGAGGCACTGTGCTACAAGCTGGAATGTCATGGGTTTGAGTCCCAATGAGGTGTTTTTTTTTTTTTTAATTTACCTAATGCTTCCAGCTGCACTATGGCCCTGTGTTCAACTCAGCCTCTGACAGAAGTGAGTACTAGGAATCTTCCTGGGGGAGGTAAAGGGCCACCAGCGTGTAAGGCTGACAGCCTTACCACTATCTGTGAGCCACTTGTCTCACAACCCTTTGGGCCTTCATGGCCTGTTACAGGGATAGCTTTAGCATAAACTGAAGTGAAACAATGGGGTACTTGCAGGAACACACTTAATTTTGGAACTGGTTTTAATTTGGAATTATTAGCAGTTACAGAAAGCAAGAAAGATTGACATCCTATTCAGCACAAATCCAAGGAAACAAAATACTATACAAATTTCCCTTTTCTTAATTTCAACCTTTGTTGTGTAGCATTTAAATTTCCTTTATAAGATAAAATTTTTCCCTGTGGCAGTTAAAGGCTGATGGCTTTGTGGTAAATTTTTGTCTAGACTGTTCCTGTTTTGTACACTGCTTCTGACTAATGATACTGGTGGCATTTGTAGCTGAAACTTAAAAGAGTACAGGCAACACTGACAGTCTGGCTGACCAAGTAATACCATACCCAAGACCCTGGGTTCAATATTGCCCAATTCCAGGACTCCCTGCCCTGCCCCTCATTTCTACAAAATCAGTATTTAAAAAATGTGGGAATACCAGACAGCCATTCAAGGCCACCACTGTAGTTCAACCCACACTGGCCATCTTAATTGCAAGCTAGTGGTACAGTCTGTTTCATAAAATGTCACCAATATAAGAAAACCTCTGTGCCTGAGATAAGAAGAAGGAAGTGCTGAAAATCAGAAACTTGTAAGCCTATATTACTTGAATGCAGCAGAAAACCAGCATCAGCTAAGTCAGAAGATGGCATGCCTAGCAGTAAAAGTTAATTCATTCTTAAATGATTCAGTGTTGCTGTTTAAACTGTGAATAAGATATCAAGATAATCAGTCATACGAGGCTTTGGAACACAATCATGGGCTGCTTCGACTGTTCTCTGTATCCACATGGCTAGACTGAGGAATGTCACAAAAATCAAGTCCAAGGAATGAGCAACCCAGCCAAGAATTGAACCACACCAATCTACTGTAGGTCCTCTGTACTGAACAACACTTCCAGTATTGCCCTATCATTAAGAATATATGGAATCCTGGCTCTGTGGATGTTGTCACTACACGCTTGCTAAATACGCAGGGGTAAAGGTATAAAAGGTAACTGGAGGCATTTGAAGAATAGGAATTGGCAGTCCATTACATCGGTTCACATATATTCCATTATAAATGGTCTTTGTTAAAGCAGCTGCTGCTTTCAAAATGGTTAACCACATGTGCAGAGTTGCAGCATATGACATTTGGGGTGCATAAGTAATACCCTTTTTTACACTGAAAAGGAATTTCCAGCATGCATCAGTATATTTGATGGATGTTAAGAGCAATTCTGTTATTATTTCTGATATACAGTAAAAATTACATAATGTAATTAATCTAGACAACTCAGGATTGTGAAGGTATAAATAATTTGATAGGCTAGTCTTGCATAATTTTATTTGTTGTTAGAGAAGTAACAGCAAAAATTAGATTTTCTGATAACATGGGAATAGGTTCACTGTCATGTTTCCATATTACAAAGTTGGAATTTAATATTCTGACTGAACATAAGAAATTAACACACATTTATTATTACACCAGATGTATGATTTATGTACATAACAAATCTCTAAACATTGTTAATGAAGATAAAGAATTGATACTTTTTTTCATATTATACAAAAAAAAAACAAAAAAAAACACGAAAATAATTAAATATGTTCCACACTGTATTTCATACAGTAAGATTTTCCATTAAATCTCCATATTGTAACAAGTCCATAGGTTTCTTTGGGTACAGTGAATGTGTAAACACACATATCAGCCTTTAAAATGTGATACTACTAGAAATAAAACTCTCAAGTCACAAACTCAACTTCCCCAAGTTGCTGCACCGACTGCCTCGAAGTTTTTTACTGTACTTGAGGGCACAGCAGTTTCCTGGATATTTACGAGTAACATTCTCACACTTTCATCAGAAATCGTGTAGCACTGTAACATGTACTTCTTACGCATATTTAGAGATTTTAAGCACTGGACATAATAGATTATGTAACAAAAATGTATTTTCAGCACTGTATAATATACACTGAAAGAAAAATTAAATTAGTTTGCAGATTATAAGGACAAAAAAAAACAGTCACAGTCGACAGACAAGATAAATACCAATATTAAGGAAAGGTTAGGATAAAGGAAGTGGGAAGAAAATTACATAAGGAATTAAAAGTGATGCAAGGTGAAAAATGTACTGAAGTGAGACCAAACCAAGTTGCCATCTTCTTCTCCATTCTTCTGATACAGCGCAGGAATGCTGTGGGTTTTCTTCATCATTATACAGATGCAAAATGGAAAATCACGTTGCTAGGAAATCAGCCTCAGTAGCATATCTCTCTTCATCCTTCCATCTCAAGCAGTGTTATCTCCTTGAAGCTCAGCCCTGCTTTCATCCAGTAGTAGCCTAACTTACTGCTTCAAAATCCTAACTACCTTGGCAGGACATGAAGGGAGGTCCCCAAGTTCTAAATGGCAATATGACAGAAGACAAAACACCTCAGCAGTGATAAGAAGCTATCAAACCAAGACTCAACGAAGAATTTTAATCAACACAAGAACAACCAGATGCCATGTTGTCACCTCAAAGTGAATGGCACACCTATGCTTCTTGTAGCTCTCTGTCGTGATAAAATAGTGCTACGAATAAAAATAGAACAGGAAAATATGTTGATTTTAATGCAGACAGTCTTGGTGGCATTTTGGTATACTTTTCCTTTTCCACAGCCAGTGTTACTTCGTTTAATTCTTGTATTTCCTCGTGTTTCCATCTGCCAACAACCAGACGCCATGTTGTCATCTCAAAGTGAATGGCTACTATGCTTCTTGTATGTCTTTGTCATGATGAAATAATGCTAGGAATAAAAATAAAATGGGAAAATGTTGAATTTTAATGCAGATGACCTTGGTGGCATTTCAGTACTCTTTTCCACAGCCAGTGTTACTTCATTTAATTGTTGTATTTCTTCCATTACCGCCTTACCGTGTGTTATGCATTTATTTATAACAACAGGATATATACACATTACAGTTACCTCTCAATAAGATTTTTTGGAGAATGATTTAAGTTTGTTCTCCATTCAAGAATCAATATCTTCAGCAAGTCTAGAACCCTTGCTCTGGTGAAATGTTCGTTTTCCTCAGCCACACAGCATTTTCATGTTTATCTTCAAAATTCCACAGCTCAACATTCCTCCAACTTGCATGATGAAATCTTGGAGACTCTTCATATAAAATTACTCTCCTAACTCAAATGAAATGAAACTGGAATCTTTATGAGCAAGCAAGGAACCTGTTCAGTCCTCTCAACAAATCTGAATGTAGTCATGACAGTTTGATCCTGACTACATCCAAAATTTGTCAAGGTCCACAAAGTTGATGAATACTGCTTTTCAAAGTACTCCATCGCAACTTGAATATTTATAGTATCATACAGCGTTTTGTCCCAAAAGCAAACTTTGTACATGCATTCATCCAAGTGCCTGCCATTTGTCTGAAACACTGGATGATAGCACAGTATAAGATTTGCAATGAAACAATAACTATGTATGAGACAAGCCACAAGAAACATTAATGGAATCCACTGTTAATGCTACAATAATCATGGTAGTTAATGTCCTCTTCTTTCTTGTGCTGTACTTGAAGCAACTTGCCTCTACAGAGAAGTTTCTTCAACTCTGAGTTGCCTTTTGTTCTTCACCATAATGTGCAAGTATCTGAAATTTTCCTCTTGGAATAAAAGTACTTAAAGACTTCATCCTCTTCAGACTTCAAAACTTTGGAAACAATCTCATATTAATAAGTGGTATCCCTAACAAATTGTAATGGTCAAAGACATCAATCACTATGTTGTGTTACACAACAAATAATGTATATTCAAATTCTAAATTCACATTAAATAATGTGGTCTTCATAGCTGGAACCTTAGTTGAATCTGCCTCCTAGTTTTACATATTCTGGAGTTACACTTCGGTGAATGGAACTGACACACTTTTCTTGCAGAAACCATCCTCTTCACAAGACTTAAAGAACACAGAATAACAATCCTGGAATGTGTTATCACCTGAATATCAAGTCTGTACACATATATATCTTCTTGCTGGGATGTGTATGAGAATGTCTTATTATTTATTACACATAATTATCATGATACTGTCCTTGTAAAGATGCATACAGTTGAAAATACGTTACTTCCCTACACTTCCTTACAACTTGATCACCAAAAAGTAATACTCCCACATCTTCTGAATGAAGTATATTAGCACAGTAAAACCACGCTATCAACACAGGATGGCAGTGAAAAATTATGGATTTCATTTTTACAGATGACGTGAACAACCCCTTGGGACCTCCCTACAACATACATTTCACATTGCGTTGATAGCCGCAAGACTAGCTTTGCAATCAATCCTGGTCCTCTGGTTACCCTCAAATGTGAGGCCAAATGGTGTTATAAATTCTAAGCACTTCTCATCCGAATCGAAAGCCAATTCCTGCACCACGAAACTCAGGGGCAAGAACGGACGGTAGCTGAGATCACAAACACAAGAGAGACAATATTAGACAAACAACAGGCCCTACAGAGAGATGAATATACTGAAAAGGAAGAAAAGCATTACCATTCCACACCAGAGCCTGGAACAAAGCAAATGTCATGTTAGAGGCCAACATTTAATGCAATACTTATTTCTGAAACTGCCTACCATGATGCAACCCAGCAGTTCACAGCACGTTGAAAAGGGTTCACTCCATCTTACACTCCCCAATTTCCTTCTTAATTTTTCAATTCATTCACCCTCAAAATATTGTCAACAGTATGATATTAATTTTTAATTGTAATTTTAGTTCTCTTTCAAAAATACACAGAGGCGAAGAAAATTATACTAAAGCATCGCTACTTTTCCAGTTAGATTTGTTATTGTTTAGTCAATATTCTGCAAAACATCTGCAGATTTGTAAAAATGCAACTCTTTTACATTAATAAGCAGAAGTAATCTCACAACTATTATTATAACAATACTAATACTAGGATATGTAATCAGACCAGCTCATGGTTTAGGGAGATGAAGTTGATAGGTGACCACTCTGGGAAGGATAAGTAGTGTTTGGCAATAGGCAGGGATACTACTGAGTGAAAGGAGTTCTAGGTCACAACTGGTATGTCTTGAATTTCAAGCTTCACAGAAATTATTTTCATGACGAAAGAAACATTCAGCACGCTCTGCACACTTCTGAATTTTAGAATGAATTATTATTTTAGTTTTCCTGGAAGATTTTGTCCTATTGGGACTGCAGAAAATTAATTTCAGTATCTGAATAGAAATATAAAATGACAATTTTTCACTGTTGTCAAAAGTCATCCGAGTAAAAAATTTTCAGCATTTTTTGGATATTAGTTGAACAGTATAAAAGATTATCAGCTCCGTCCAGTGTGACGGATAAATGCTTTTTCTCCTTTTTAATATTTCATCCTTGACGTGTCGGTCAAACCAACTGAAACAGGTCAAGGATGAAAGATTAAAAAGGAGAAAAAACATTTATCAATCACACTGGACGGAGTTGATAATCTTTTATACTATTGCTAGTGTGACGGACCAAGATGCACCAAATCAAATTAACTGAACACTTACCTGTATTTTGTTGCCTAACCCACAGATAACATTCCAATTGTTTCTACCTTAAGCTTCATATGAGATATGATACTAGAGAAGTTTGGGTTCAATAACAGTAAGAATATTTATAGTAATACGTACGTTTTGATCAATGATTTGATGGCTGCTTTACGCTCTCTGTCTGCAAACCAGTCAATCAGATACCCTGCCATGCGGGGTGATTCAGTATAAAGTTTAAATAAGCGATGGTAATTTCCAAGCCACCATGCTGAGCGGACTGCCAGTGCATGTACCACACATTCATCTGTCTTGTCTTCTGGAGTCAGTGATGCCAGAATTGTAGTTAAGTCTGAAACACACAAAGTGTAGGAATCTATTTAGGAAGCGATGGGGGAAGGACTGTTCCACCTATAAAAACTGAATTAAAATTGTATGTGAATATGTGAATAAAAAAAGATCCTGCAGATTTTAAATAATGTATTGAATAAACGTTCGCTTACCAAGAGTGTTTTTGGTGAAAATATAGTACAGAATACGATACGCAGTAAATTCCAGCCTGTTTGCACCACCAATCTCAGAATACAGCATCTTGAGCTGCGTCTGGCACTGATTAAATTCCTCATGGTCTCCTTTCTCCAGAGCGATTCTTGCATGCGTCTCGTACACTTCCACGGTAAATGCATCACGAATCCCTTGAACCTGTCAAATAAACACATTCTTACTTGCATGAGGCATAATATGTTGCGACAGTTTTCATAGTACAGTATTAACTGACCTGACGTGAAATAAAAGCTACCCTTATATAAGACAGAACAGCTAATAGCATGTGGCTAAGTTATTGAGGAACTGCAGACTGTGACTCATTTTTGCGTTATCTTATGACAATGTCAGCAGCTACACTATGCAGCGTCAAATGGGGTAGGACGGTTGATGCATTGGAAAGCATCTGGAAGCAGTCATGATTGAATTAAAGTAGCAACCCAGCAGTTGCCCAGGACTGGGGAAACCCATAAAAAAACCTTGATCATGGTAGCCATGTCCTAGCTGAGATCTACAATTCCCGTTTCCTAAATAAAAGTATGATGTTCTGCTGCCAGGCCAATCTGTTCAGTACCACAATTCAAATGTGGACACAAATAGTGATCGGTGAGTCCAGAGTCATTAATGGTGAAAATAATCATACTAATAAGCTTTGGCTTCGCACATTAAGAGACTTTAGATTACAGTAGAACTTGGTTATAACGTCATCAAAGGGACCTAAAAATAGTGTCGTTATAAACGAATGTCGTCGTAACCGAAATGGGCACTTCCACAGTAGCCTTATGTTAGTCACGTAAAAATCTACCAAAAACCGAGTTAAAATGTTGCATTTTTTAGTGAAATACGTAGTTAAGTACAGACTAACGTAACATTAACGCGGAATTGCTCAAATGTGTAATACATCAGCCATATT
>NW_019722978.1:17143-22582 GCF_002891405.2 Cryptotermes secundus | reverse complement strand
GCAGTCCCACCCCACACCCTTGTTTTCGCATAAAACCCACGCTCCTCTTGCAGCCCGCGGTCGTATTCTTCCAGGACAGTCATGTCAGCAAGTAGAGAAAGTGAGGGTGGGCAGACACATCGAACTTTTCCACGATATCAGAGAAATTCAGGAATGAAAATGACGTTACATACGAGGTTGATGCATTTGTGCATGTCGTACTAAGCAAGGTATAAAAACAGTTGCTTTATGAGGAATTAGTTCGTACCATTGAATATTTGACGCAATAGACAAGGTGTCACAGAAACCGATGTTGCTATAACCAAGTTTTACTGTATTTAGATATAAGGTTTTAGTGTAAGGGTTTGTGAAAGGCTGATTTTCTTACAAAGTGGCCAGTGGAACAGGTCAGTCTACAATGTGCTGAAAGGCAATTTCTACTTACAGTCAAGTCTTGCCTAATGGATTTCATTTGATCACAGGCATAGCGATAATCCTGAGTTATTACCCAGCGCTCTTTCACCTTCATAATTGAATTTTTTAAAACTTCCACTGGACGAACAATTGATGCATCAGGGGCCTGAAAGTAAATAACCAGATAAGGAATGGAAACACATTTCCTCATAGCAACAACTCAGACTATAAAAATATCTACTTTAAAAAGAATCTTGAGTAATACTTTAATTTGTTGAACCTTGCATCCCTGTTTTTCCTGTGTGCATGTGTGTACGAGATGCTTTGTTTCAGTGATGCAAGACAGGCAAATATTCATCAGGATCATGTGATTACGATTTCTGCCTACGGTATGGCATTATCACATCCACAAGTGCTCCTTCCAGTAACATCTGAATCATGTGACAGACATTTCTGAAGGTAAATTATTATCTCACCTACACTAAGGTCTTCAAAGTGGTCTATTCCATTCATGTTTCCTGACCAAAATGTTACATGTATTTCTCATCTCTCTCATGAGTGTTTTAATTTTTTTTTAATTCACATAGTGGAGTCCAGTTGGGTCCACTCAGCATGGCGGCCACTGATTGGCCTATTGTACCTGCCCCGGGTGATTATGACGACGGAGAATTTGGTGGAATGAAGATTGGCTGGGGAAACTGAAGTACTCAGAGAAAACCTACCCCAGCGCCACTTTGTCCACCACAAATCCCACTTGACCAGACCCGGATTTGAACACAGGCCCCCATGGTGGGAAATGAAGGACTAACTGCTTGAGGTATGCCACAGCCTCCCATGATTGTTACTTGCCTCACCAATCTCATCCTCAATTTGGTCATCTTAATAATATTTGGCAAAAAGTACAAACCCGCCTTATGCAAATTTCTCCAGCCTCTTGTAACTGCCTCCTTTGTAAACCCAAATTATAAAATTGGATACTTACTGAAGTGAGTCGAAGGTATGGCTTCTCAATATCTTGACATGTGCCCACAACATGAAATTCTGACCAATCAATGTCTCCACACAGATCCTCATATATGCCCATATTAGCTATGGTTGTGACCAAGCTTAATGGTTTCTTGCGTCGCTGTGGTGCAGTTTGTGATGATGCACTGCTTGCACTGCTCTTTAAATTAGAACTGAATCTTGCAGCCCGTTGCTGGAGCCGTTCTGAATTGCCAAGCTCATCACTATTTAGCCCAAATTCAGAATAAAAGTGAGATTTTGTGCTGTCAACAAAATGTCACTCCATTAAACTTCAACATCTAATGTCATATTCTAAGAACTGAACACTACACTATAATAAAGATAAATATTAAATTAATAAATGGGACAGCAGACTTTCACTTTCAACTATGAATAATTAAGATCTTTCAGTTTTATTGGCTGGGAAGAGGCAAGGAATGTCCAAAAGTCACAACAATAGATCTTGAAAAATAAATAAATAACAATTCAGTCTGCAAGTGGTTCACTTTCAATTGTAAGCCTTTCTGCCAATGAAATTTAGGTCTGAAACCCGGTACCTCCTGACCACAAGTCTAGAAGTCTAGAGGATTATTGTTATGACAGCCTCTTCAGTCCTGAGGAAAGTTCACTGGATAAATCAAAATGGACTTGATTTCCAATGGTAGACCTATGTACTCTTATTCTACCAGACAGCAAAAATTAAAGAGCAAAAGTATTTATCTTAGTCTTGAAATTTAAAGAAATTAAATGGTACACAAAACACAGACCATACAAAACAGTGTATTTCATGTTATCACTCAAGATGAACACAAATGAGAATTAAAATTTTTACAATTTACACAAAACTAAACTTACCCCTTACTGTTCTGTCTGCCTTTGCCCTTGCTCTTGTTTCCAGTTCGTCCCTTCAGGGATAGTCTATCAGTAACACGACCCCCTCCTCGGTTCTTTGTTACCCTGAGGGGCTTGAAATTGTCATCACTGCTTGATGAGCTGTCACTAAGAAACAACATGCAACATATTGTACTTTATTTAGCACAATGAATCTGCCAATTAAACTGCTTTTGGAATTAAAAGATTTGAGGGACATCAATCACACAATTCTGGCAAAATATTAGAACCAAAACAGAGTCATAGATTGTGACAAAGTGGACTAGTTCGAACAGCCATTAAATATGAACCCAAGTTTAGTAACACACAGTATCATAAGCTTTAATCTCATTAAGATGAATATGCAGTACACAGGATGCAAAACATACACTCAGTTGAAATTCATGCAAAATACTGTCAAATAATGTTTTGTGTACCAGCTATAAACAAATTTTCTACTTTTCAGAACACTTCTTGTGAGAAAAAATGTACTCCCTAAACTAATCAATTTCATGTATTCAGATTTCCTATTGTTACAGAGCCTGAAGGTTTATCACTGTGGCTCCCAAAGCCTGCTACTTAGGCTTATAATGAACCAATCTGATCCAGTTTACATCCTCATAATACATTTCCTCAGACCACTTTTTGTATTTGTATCTGTCTATTGTTATTTCATTTCCCAAGTATCCAAATACAGTAAAACTTGGTTATAGCAACATCGGTTTCTGTGACACNGTGGGGTGGGACTGCGTGAATAGTGCAAGAGGACGCGGCAGGTTGTTAACTGCATTCCTTTCCTAGAATCTCGTCTAACAGGACCTCACATTGTCTACTTACCCTATAGTGTTCCTGCCTAAACCCAGAGAAGTGCAGTAGCGAAAACATGGCAATGAAAAGGAAAGTTTTAAGCATTGAAGAGAAAGTTAAAGTGATTCGTGAAATATTGTGTGTATTGTCAGTGAAAAGCGCTGTAATATGTCTTTGATATTACACATTTGGGCAATTCCACATTAATGTTACATTAGTCTGTACTTAACTACGTATTTCACTAAAAAATGCAACATTTTAACTCGGTTTTTGGTAGATTTTTACGTGACTAACATAAGGCTACTGTGGAAGTGCCCATTTCGGTTACGACGACATTCGTTTATAACGACACTATTTTTAGGTCCCTTTGATGACGTTATAACCAAGTTCTACTGTATTTTCCTGAACACTCTGTTCCTAAACATTCCCAATCTTTGTTCCTCCTTCTCCGTAAGAGACCTAACTTCACGCTCTTGAAAATAGCTACCCGTCATCAAAAGATGTTAATATCTGCCAAAATAAAAAGACCAATTCAGACATAAAACAGAAAGGATTTTAAGGCCATTTTGCAACTAATTTTCGTTTACCTTCTAGTTCGTTTGCGTCGTACAGGACTGCGTGAACTGTCACTGGACCTTGACCTGTTCCTCCTTGACCTGCTCAGTGATGGTGACCTGGAGTGTGACCTTGTTCTCGACCTACTTCTTGAGCGAGACTTTCTCCTATAGCTCCTCACCCCTAAACGTGATCCCATCGCTGCTGAAAGACCAGATTTCTTTCCCCGTCCTCCAGACTGTTGTTTCTGCGGTGTTGAACTCGAACAGCTGAGGTCAGGAGAAGATGTTGGGTAAGTTTTCTTGATCTCGATAAACTTCCTTTCGCTGTGTATACTGCAAAAAGAAATTGAAACTTTTTAGTTCTTAAAAAGTTACAAGACTACAAATGTTTCATGATGCAAACTACAGCCCATGTACCTCATGACTCCCACAATATTCCAGCAAGGATTAGTTTATGAAATAGAGTGGAAAATATCAATTTCCTAGAATATCTGAAATTAATATCACACTAATTCTATTGGTAATGCATTCTTCCCTGTATGTAATTTTCTTGTCATCCTTATTTCAGCATTTCCACCACAGTAAAAGGACAGCTTGCATGCCAAATAATAAAAGCATACTTCATGTACTATGTCGTCCTCAGATAGTGATATATATAAGTACATCATTACAGCACCATTAAACAGTTGCTACATTTAATTTGTAACAGATTTCCAGTACCCATACACCACTACGAGATTCAAACATATTTTTTACACATGACTTTTCTTCTGTAAGGCTGCCTACATCCCCTATTTGTAGAGCAGATGAACTGTTAACCCTTCCGCACCGACATCCGTGTGCTGCACCTACCCTTTAAATAATCGTATGCCACCGACATTGGTGCAGTGTACCGACCTGCGCATTGTTAGCTTTGAAGGACGTTGCTGTAAAAACGAGGAAAGATATTCCAATTTTGTTTTCAGGAGTACATAGATTAATGTTTCATCTTTCTATTGGTATATGAGTTATTTATTTTGGACGAATTTTTAGCACAGTATTTTTATTTTATATCGTTAGTGTAATAGTTCATACTTTGGTCTCATTGCTCCTAGATTGCATTGAAGTTTTTCAAATTCTAAGTAAGGAAAATGTATAAAACTATATATCTTTCGACTCTATGGTCTTTGCTTGTCTATATGAGTCACTCACTGAAACCCCAGACGAAGGTTTTCCTTGAGTGGGTTGCTGTACACTCTGCTGACACAATGAAGTAGTCAAACAAGAGGGTCCTTTTTTATTGGAACCAAATGCAACCTAAGAAAACAAAGTTACGAATGATACAGAAATCTATGATGTCATAACACTTTCTTCTCTCAGTCGCGCCATAACCACGGCCTCTACAAGTAGGAAAGTTTTACAGGACGATGAACTAGATGAGCTCCTTGCTCACGACTCGGAAGTTAGTAAGTTCGAATATTCGGATAGTAGTGAAAACAGTGATAATGAAATTGAAGATCAGGCTGTACTTGATGCTATCCAAGATCATAGTATTGAAGATGACGACGAAATAGTGGCGAAGGTTCCAGTGGCGGATTCAGACGAGAGTCATTTTTGGCAAAATATGGATAATTATGATGGCGTTCGCGAACGGTTTTCTGAAAATTCGGGGCAGAGAAATCAGTCTGTGAATGTGCTCGACATAGTACAGACATTTCTACTATTTTTTACTGAGGATTTTGTAAACAATATCGTTCAGGAAACAAACACTTATGCGCAACAAATTTATATGTGGGAGGGTTTTTCCATTTAGATAACACCATCCCCC
>NW_019722978.1:2902-16631 GCF_002891405.2 Cryptotermes secundus | reverse complement strand
AAATGACGTTACATACGAGGTTGATGCATTTGTGCATGTCGTACTAAGCAAGGTATAAAAACAGTTGCTTTATGAGGAATTAGTTCGTACCATTGAATATTTGACGCAATAGACAAGGTGTCGCAGAAACCGATGTTGCTATAACCAAGTTCTACTGTATATAGTTTTGTTCTTCGTTTCATTATGAATATTTCTGTGAAAATTTTATCTCAATATACCTATTTTTGCGAGAGTTACTAAGTTTTTCATGGATAAGAGAACTTTTCTGTTTAATTAAATACCCCGTCGGTTTGGCGGTAGGAAAAGATTTAAATACTATCCGTCGCGGAAGGGTTAAAGTACAGTTGCCTTATGCCTTGGCAACAAGCCATCAAAGATATAGGAGGCATAACAATATTCCATGCATCTACATTTTGTAACTATACAGAAATCACTTCATACCCTGGGAAACAGCCCTCAGTACCAAGTGAATAAGAAGTTGTGTGGAATTTCAGTTATCCACTCTGTACCCAGTCACATTACTAAGCTAACATGGCTTATTTTAAGAAGTTCATGAAGGAATGAATCAGGTCAAAATTTATCTTATACTTCTATCACACTCATTATAATGGCAAATAATCTAAGGACGACAGTTGTACATATCACAAGAATGCACAGAATGTTGAATGAATGCAGCTCTTATGGTTAGGATGGTTTGGCCATCCCTGTTATGTTGCATATATTACCTTGGAAGGGGTTCTTTATCCCAATTTTTAATCCACAGCGAACCTTCGTTGGCAGCCCTCGTAATCTTGCCCTTCAGTATTATCTCTACCTGGTCCTTGTCCACATTCTCCACACATTTTGCATAACAACGATTCACATAATTCCTGAAAGTACGGTTATCACAGTATATGAATGCATCCATAATTTTCTTCAATTAAAAAGTATTCATCCAGTTCAGTCTGCATATACAGAAACAGTTTACTGAAATGGGAAAATTCCATGATGCTATAAACTTTGTCGTAACATAGTTATCACCCTAAAACATGTGAACACCTTCTAGGAGTTACTGAAATATATAAAAACTCTGTAAAAAAAAAAAAAGTAAAGGTATCCCCTTGACAGGCCATGGAGGCCCCCACATTTTCTATACAACTGGCTCACAGATGGCGGTGAGGTTGTCAGCCTTACAGGCCGGCTGCCCTTTACCTCCAGGAATATTGCAAGAATATTCCTGGTACTCATTTCTGTTAGAGGCTGAGTCGACCCCAGGACCATAGTGCGGCTGGAAGAATTAGGTAAATTGAAAAAATCCACCTCATCAGGATTCAATTCCACGACCTTCCAGCTTGTGGCATCGTGCCTCAACCAACTACATGACATTCCAAATTATCAATAATCACAACAGAGCCGACTGCCTTATGAAGAAAATTCTGGCAACATGTCATTTACTTTTGGAACCGTGCACAAACCACCACAGACTTAACTGGATAAATCCCTTATTTAAAGATACATATTATATAGATATAAGAAAAGAGAAACCAGGGCATCAACCTCTTAAGAATGAAAATTCACACCACAAATTAACAAGTTTTAAAACGTATCCATGATTACAATGTGAAGGTTATTACTCATACTTACTTGAGGCCCTCTGGCCAATCACCAGAGGGATTGAATGAGGTGGCGGGGGGTGTCAGTAAAGTTTTCTGCTGCACTTGTGAATTGCTTACAGCAGCCGAAGCACGTTCTTCCAGTGTCTTTGTTGTGACAGAAAACGGTGTGTCAGTACTCGTTTCCATAGGTTTCATTATATGGGCCTGATCAGTTACCTCATCTTTATTTGGGTCTTCACTTGGTGGGGCAGGTGGAGCCGGTTCCTGTGGAAGTGGCGGAAGTGGTGGAAAGGGAGGTGGGGAAACTTCTGGTGGCAGGGGAGGTAGATGTAAAAACACTGGACTATTCCCAGCCATGGAATTGTTGAAGCTATTATTGAACTGGTTATTTTTATTCTTCTTGCGTTTCTTCTTATTTCCGCCTCCATTGTTGAATGGTTTGAAACCAAGGCCAGTCTTCTTGTTCGCAAGATTGAACTTGACTGGGTTATAAGCTGCAATATATGACAGGACAATTACAATATGCTAGAACTTCCTACAAAAAGAAGGAAAACTGCATTTAAGAATACTAAAAACCAGATAATACTTAATTTTGTATTTCTGATTTCTGTTTGTGTTGATGAATATTCACATCTTACTGCCGGTCAGTTATAATCAGTGCTGGACATTCAAAAATTCACTCAAAACACTTACTGTTATTAGTTTGGCCATAAAACTGAGGCCTAAGAGGAGAAGTACCAGGAGGCGTTGGAACTGCGTAATTATGACCACTTAAGGGAGGAGGTGGTCCAGGAGGAAGAGGTGGCAGCTCATTACAATCTGAGTTCTTGTCATTTGGATCTGGTTGATTATTCGAACAAGCATTGTTCTGGTGGTTGAAATCTGAAAATACAGAAAAATTATGGCCAAAGAGTATAACTCTGGAGTTCAAATCACAGTTTCTGAATAAAATCACATTCCAGTACATACCTGATGGGAAGGCCTTGTTGGGCATTGCATGATTCATACTCTGCACTTGAGGGACATTCTGATTATTTGGCCCATTCAGACCTTGTGGGCTATTTGGATTAAAGCCCATTCCCTGTAAAGGCAAACATAATATAATTAACAAATGATCTGGCAGCATAGGTTCTGAGAAGTAAAGTTGCTTTGAACTGCAGCTCATATTCAAAGCAATAATTCAGACCTAAATTTTTATTCCCAATACAGTCCAAAATAACGACAAAACAACAGACACACATGTGCCACAATGATATCAAGCACAGCGTTACCTGAAGTCTAAAGTAATGCTTACCGAATAACCATAAAAGTACTGCCCTGGATGACCATATCCATTGTGTCCATAAGGTTGACTAAAATTAAACAGAGTATTAGTAATAATGCAGATAAAATTTATTTACAGATTTATCTTAATCACTAAGGTGAAGCCAGTTATGCAAATACATATTTTAATCAAACCTTTAAATATGATTTAAATTTCTTCGGGGCACTTCAGACATTATACTTACTTACTTACTCATGGAGCTGAGCCCTTCTGGAGGAGCCACCAATTCTGCAGCTACTCAAGAATTTCCCAGCATTTTATGGAACCCGAAGGTTCATTACCATGTTCATAAGAGCCCTCCACTAGTTCCTATCCTGAGCCAGATCAATCCAATCAATCCCATCCCATCCTATCTCTCTAAGATAAATTTTAATATTGCCCACCCACCTATGCCTTGGTCTTCCCGGTGGTCTCTTTCCTTCTGGCTTTCCCACCAATATCCTATACGCATTCCTCGTCTCTCCCATTCATCCTACATGCCCTGCCCATTTCATGCTCCTACGCTTCTTGATTATTATAATTATACTTGGAGAAGAGTACAAGTTATGAAGCTCTTTATGCAGTTTTCTCCAGTCTCTTGTCACTTCATCTCTCTTGAGTCTGAATAGTCTCACCATCCTGTTCTCAAACACCTTCAGTCTATGTACCTACCTTAATGTCAGAGACCAAGTTTCACGCCCATACAGAACCACAGACAAAATTATAGTTTTGTATATTCTAATTTTTATGTTTTTGGACAGCAGACGAGAAGACAAAAGGTTCTGAACTGAATGGTAGCAAGTGTTACCCAAGTTCAATCTCCTCTTAATTTCCTCCTGGTCAGGTTTTGATCTGTTATCGGTGTTCCCAAATACGTGAATTGTTCCACATTTTCAAAATATCTGTTTCATATCTTTATATCATGATTTTGCCATGCATTATGGTGATGAGACAGCAACATGTACTTAGTTTTCTCAGTGTTTACTTCTTGACCAACCTCTTTAGTTGTGTCAATTAAAGTTTGTGTGTTTTTCTTTATGGTATCTACATTATCACCCAGTGGATTCACATCATCGGCATAGACCAACAGCTGATGTGTCCCGTTTAATTTCAGTCCCACCTGGTTTCCCTGGACCTTCCTAATGGCATATTCTAAGGCAAAGTTGAAAAGGAGATGCGATAAAGCATCTCCTTGTTTTAGACCATTCTAGATAGGAAATTTATCAGACAAATGTTTACCTACACGGCCTTTACTATACATTTCGTTTAAACACATTTTAATCAACGTAACTAGTTTCATGGGTATCCCAAACTCTAACAGATTTTTGTACAATACTTCCCTCCTAACTGAATCACAGACTTTCTTGAAGTCTATGAATAGATGATGTACTGTCTCATTGTACTCCCATTTTTTCTCCAATATCTGACGAATGCAAAAGATCTGATCTGTAGTTGATCTGTTACGTCAAAACCCTTCTGATGATCCCCAATAATTTCATCTATATATGGACTTAACCTTGAAAGAAGAATATTGGACAAAATTTTATATGAAGTTGATAGCAGTGATATCCTCCGATAATTACTAGTCAGTTTTATCACCCTTCTTGTGAACTGGTACAATAATAGACTCCTTCCACTGATCAGGCAATTTTTCCTTATGCCAAATAGAAGTAATAAGACGGTGGATCTTAGAACGTAATATTTCGCCTCCTGCTTGAATAAGTACTGCCAGAAATTGATCACTACCTGGCGATTTATACCATTTCAATTTTGCAACAGCACTTTGAACCTCAAATGGCTAGGATCAGGTATTAACAGCTCAGCTGTATGGATTTCTGTCTGCCTAACAGCACTGACCCTATGTACATTCAAGAATTGAGAGGCGTAGTTCCTCCACCTATTCAAAATGTTGTGGGAATCTGCAAGCAGATCACCATTCTCATCCTTCACTAAGTTACTGCTAGGCTGGTAACCCCTCTTAAAGTCATTTATTCCTCTATACAGGTCTCTAATGTTCTTGTTCTTACTGTTCACTGCAAGCTCTTCAATTTTGTCTTTCAGAAATTCCCTCTTTTTGTTCCTGAAATGCCTGCTGGTTTCAAGTCTTATATTGTTCAAATTATCCCCATTTAACTCACTGGGATCCTCATATATTATACACTTTCTCATATATTACAGGCATGCCGGTATTCAAACCAAAATAAGCTTATGAAATATAAAGTACTGCCTAATGTCTGACCATACTCAATTCAACCCCAAACTGAAGACATTTCACCATAAAAGCAGAACTACTCTTATGTACAACAAATATCTAAGAGTGCTGAATTATGACCTGCATAAACAAATGGAAATGAATATAAAACTATCATGTTATCTCTGAAACTGTTATTTTAAACCTGGATGTACACACCTGAGTGGAAATGACAAATTTCAGCTGATGCCCTGCTGTTTATAAAGCTTTAAATGTAAATCTTGCAGACATTTTACATTTGTAAATGCTGTGATCTCTTCACAGCCCATCAGAAACACTCCTGATATATCAGACACTATCATACCTACATTAAAATTTACACTTTATTATAATACTTCAATTCTTACCTGGCATAAGGGGCATAAATTCCATACGGTGGAGGATACTGCCATGGGTTGGCAAGCAGTTGGTTTTGGCATTTGTCTCCCATTGTATTCACTTTGCATGAAAATACTATTACTGAAAGCAATTTTAGGTGAAATTTCACATACACTGAAATGGAAAAATATTTGGTTATGGAACTGCTACAAGATTAGTTTTATTATAATATATAATTATAATAATAATGTTATTTATTATTGCAAAACGCCTAATAAAAATTGTAAATGTACGTACAATCACAGTAACACCAAGGTCTCTATCTTTTAGACTGTTATCAATGAAGTTGCTGAATGTAAAAGAATGGCAATACGAGACGTGAAACCGAAGTCCATATGCAACTGTATCCTTCGTTTTAACTGAAAAAAAAAAAAAAACTCGCTAATACCGTCTTGCAAGAAGTTACGTTTTACCACAATTTCTTAAACGCCTATAAATGATTTAATTACAACGGCATAACAAATTCGAATGAATGTATACCTTACACCTCTATGACAACTCACAAAGCCTACTAGCTTACGAACAGAGACCTTTTCTATAACACAAAATGTCGAAATACTTTCAAAGCATCGCCATTTTGCTACTCTCTAGATACGCCCGAAATACTACATTAGAAAACTATATATCCATTAACAGTTCACACTACACCCGTTTTGCTTCAAAATGTTTTCACCTTTTACTACTACATTCAGTTATGGTGAATTGCAATAGTGTACGGATAAATTTATATTACGAACTAATCGCTTCCACCTTCTATACACGACAATACCTAACAACACATTTAATCTCCTAACACTATTGCCAACATAAATCTGCAAAAATTCCGATCTCGGACCTGCTTGGTAACACGGAGAGCGCCACCGGTATGTAAAGTGTGGTCAAATAATATGAATAACGAACGAACATTTAGAAAAAACATCATCCTAACGCTATAGTAACCGTCACGACCGTCACGACCAGGGGGATGTAACTCAATGCTATTGGCGGGCAACATAATCGCCGTGACGTCATGAAGCATCACTGCTGCCGCGGTGGCCAGCTGCAATTCTCATTATAAAAAAAAAAAGCTACAGGCAGTGCCGAGGGCTCGGTCGGTAAGAATGTATGCTATCATACCACCTGCCCTGTCGGTAAGAAAGTATGCCATTATACCACCAGATTTTTTTAATGCTCACTCCCAAAAAAATCACTGGTTCACACATATAGCTAGAATTAATAATTATTAATTAATAATTAATTAATTAATAATTAATAATTATAATTGATGTAAATGAAATGTCCATATTTTACAGGCACTGGTGGGAAACTTTCTCCAGATAAATAATGTTGCAACCCGATATCTTGTACTGCAGAGGTTCTTACTCCGGTGTGTGTTTTCTGTTTTCAAACTTCGCTCAAAACCATCTGGAGGGGAATGAGTTAAATGATATCAAACTCAGTTCGAAAACAGAAAACACACAACAGAGTGAGAACCTCTGCAGTACAAGATATCAGGTTGCAACATTATAATGTTGCAACCTGGTGAGAAACTTTCTCCCGATAAATAATTATTTATCGGGAGAAAGTTTCTCACCAGTGCCTGTAAAATAAGAACATTTCATTTACATCAATTCAACACCCCCTTGCTGAATTACAATGGATATTTGAACTATAACATATATAGCATACTTGTGTTTAGGAAAGCTGATGGTGGGTCACGGCGATACTCCATCCTCTGTATGCAATTAGCATGGTAATATTAATACTGTATTACAATCTTATTAACTTTACAGGCAAAACTATTATTGTACAGATATTATGTATTTGTACTTGACTTGTTGAACATCCTATAGTGTCCGCCTGTATCTGGATTTACGGAAAGTAAAAAGCATTAATAAAATTCAAACACAGCCACTACGCCAACCTCGCCCTCTACATTCTCTACATATACATGTACATGAAGTGTAGACCTTTCAGCCATGTTTTCCATATGACTGTTCTTGGCTGTTGCCAGAAAAGCAGGAGACTCATTCCACTCTGCAGATCCAGTCTTTGGATGAAGTTCGCTCAGTGTTTAAAGAAATGAAGCAAGAATTGATGCCCCTTACACACACACAACAAAACATAGATGGTTTCCACGCCTGAGATACCCGCGCAGATAGAGAATATTTATGAAATTTTATAGTAACAGTTTCTACCAAGATGCATTTTCAAGTCTGAGAGAGTAGAAGTTTGTTAGTACCCCAAACGTGTACCTAAATTGATAGGAGCTGGTAGACACTAGAATGAATCATGTAAATCACTGGTTTTGTTTCTAATTTACAGCATGTTGAGAATGCAGAGCTATTGGCTGCCCCAAAATTCAGTTAACTGCTTAGTAAAATGTACTTTAAAATACATTAGAAAATTATTTATTACTTACAGAATTTACAAAAATTGTTCAAAACATAGAACCTCTATGTTGAATATGAAACTCACAGTGCTGTGATACCTATGTCTGAATTGACTGACCAGTTTAAATCTAAGCATCTCATTAATTCAAGATACTGTCTTAGGTTAGTGGACTTCTGGCCACACTGTATATTTAATGTGGTATGAATTTCAGCATTCCTGCCAAGAGTCAAGCTAGTTCTTACCACAACTCTATCCTGCTGTAAGTGAAGTTACAGTGCAGCAACTGTTTTCTAGCATGAATTAATTGCTTTTTAGAACATTACTATTAATTCGTTATTTATTAAAAATAAGTGCTTCTTTATTGTCAATGTTTCACCTTCATATACTAGCCTGATGATTGAATTTCTATTCGTTCAGTTATACTAGGCAAGTGAGCTATATTCTGACACTCTTTAAGCTATGGAAATTTATAAATATGTTTGTCATTGCAGAACACTGCAGATTTGACAGAAGTTAGTGTACTGCAGTCACCAGATCATATGAGCTCTCTTTCAAGTGCAAGAGGAATGCTGGCTGCCATGATGCAGAGTGCTTGTGCTGCTTCATTCATTTAACAGGACTGAGCAACGGAGCTTTGAGTCAGTGTTTCTGTTAGGTAGATAACAGAAGAACCAACACAGACAGTATACAACGAACTATTGAAGGAACACATTTCTTAGACATTTGTAGCTGTTAACAGATTAAGAAGAGCAGCAAACATGTTTTAGAAGACAGAAAAAACTTTATAATCCCAAACAATAGGATACTTTATTGGTCAGATATTGTAAGAAACAGGTTAAGTGTGTGGTATTGTCAAGTTAAACAGAAGGCTGGAAACCATGTAAATCATGGAATAAATAAATGCCTCTGCCACAAACAAACTAAACCGAACGAGAGACCGCTGCTTGTCAGCGAAGTTTGTGACAGCTTTTGAGGATAAAGGGTGTCACATGGTTAGTGCAATGGATTCCCATGACCATTAATCTTGGTTTTCTAGAGCGGGGCATAAATAAATATATTGTCATAATTAGGGACACTGAGTTTTATCATTAACTTGTCTGCTACAGGGGTAGGAGTGATAATTTCTGAAATCTGTGAAGGCCATCATAAATGGTATATAGCAAGAGCTACTTTAGTTTTGCATAAAGTAATTACAAGAATAATTTTCATTTCATGCATCCAGCCATGTGTTTGCCTGATGATGGCTATTAATAGCCGAACCATGTAGCAGAGCCAAAACTAGGCACTGATCTTGATATTAGTTGTCTTGTGATGGTTGTAATAAAGAAGTTGTAATTACAATAATATTAGTTATCTCAAAATGAGTGACAAACTCAAACGATGATAGAACACAGAATGATGCTAATAATTCCACTGCTACAAAGGGGAAATCATCACTGGAGATCTGTCAATAAGTGGACCAGTGACCAGTGGAATGATCACCACAGTCCCCTGAATTTACACTCTTAACTTTCACCTGTGAGACAATTGTTCCAGACTGTACAATATATTGTAACAAATGATTCTGAAGTAAGATATGTGAATTACACACATGCCCACACGCAACTAAGGAATGTGACAAAAGACGTTCACAGCCTTCAGTACCACCTTTACACACACATTATATACAAACTAGCACTAATAAAATCCATTTGAGGTAAATTATATCAAATGTTCCCTGAGTACAGTCTCTACAGCACAGTTTATTATGATCTTACATTATAAGGAATAAATTGGTAGAATAGCAGGGAGGAGAACGGTTAAACAACATCAAAGTGAAAGTGGCGGTGAGGTACGAGATTCTCAGCTTTTACACATGCAGTGTGTGTTCATTCAAGACACACACATGCACACAAATTTAAAAAAAGAGGTATTATGAAAATAATCTCTTGACCACCTAGAACAGACATCTGTATTGCTTTAGGCTGTTACAAAAGCAAAAATATGCCTGAAAAGGTCTAATCATAAGCAAACAGGAAGAAACACTTGGAATGGAATGGTAAAATAATTCAGTCAGAATATGGAAGATTTGAAGCTTTCACAGCTTAAAAATATGCTAAAATCTTATTGGGCAATCAGTCATCTCAGTGTTGAGTTAAAAGCCAACATTTCAGAGATCTCCACCTTCAGGGTTGATGTGGTGAAGTACCACAAACCGCTGATATATATATATATGCCAATCTGTGGAATCACTGACTCATACTCTTGGCATGCGATGCAGCAGGAGATTGGAGTCAAATTGGGTAGCCACCCATCTGACGCTAACCTATCACCACGTCATTTAAACTGGTGCCCCCGTTGTCAATTACTGTGCCTTCTTTTCATAATCTTCCCTGAATTTGCCTGCTTGGGATTTTCTTGGCCTATGCATGCCAGAATGCTCTAATGACATCGTGATGGGACTCCATTCTCTGCTAAGTTTGAACCCTTGGTCATTAAAGAAGTGACAACACAATCTAAGGTAAATATTTTATTATTTAAATTTCAGAACGTATACAAGACATACTAAGAACATGTTGCAAGAATAAACAAAATGAATAAATTTATTTAACATAGAATCTTTTTTTTAACAAAATCTGAGGTAAATATTTTATTATTTAAATTTCAGAACGTATACAAGACATACTAAGAACATGTTGCAAGAATAAACAAAATGAATAAATTTATTTAACATAGAATCTTTTTTTTAACAAAATCTGAGGTAAATATTTTATGACTTAAATCTTAGAACATACAAACAAAATACCAGAAACATGTACAAGAATAAACAAAACAAATTAAATTTATTTAAATGCAGAGTCTTTCTTCCAAATGAGTAAGGTGCTCAACCTGCATTGCCATGGCACAGAGGGCATGTGGTGCCATACTGCAAACAAAAGATGCAACAGGTAAATAACATTTTTATTCTAACAAAGGTATACTTAGGGGCTAACAACATGGCAGTTAATTATAAACTGATAATAAAATGTTCATGTTATTTTACCTTCATCCCACTACACGTTTAGATCAGTTTAATATCACTTTATAATTGATTGTTGTGCTGACAAATATAACCTGAATTTGATTTGGTTCATCCTGGTCTGTCACACTAGCAATATTATAAAAGGTTATCAACTCCATCCAGTGTGGCTGATTTTTTTTCCCCCTTTCCTTTTTAATCTTTCATCCTTCACATGTTTCGGTCTTCAGAAGGATACATCAATACAAGCGGAAACTACTATTACAATGTGATTGGTCAATATCAATATATACATACAATATCATTACAATGTCATGAATATAATATCTGATCAATTAACAACTACAGCGATGTGCATGAATTATTAAAATAATTTATTTACAGACATGGTTTAGAAAGACTTTGTTAAAATTTAGAACCAATTTGGTTCGTGTCCATTATACTGCTTCTCTTTAAAGAAAGCTGAGTGTCTACCGCGTCGTGGTTCCGTTGTTTGATACATAGGACTCTTGAGTGTCCTCCTGTCGTTTGGGCTGTGCTGACATTGTAATGATATTGACCAATCATATTGTAATAGTAGCAGTTTCCGCTTGTATTGATATATCCTTCTGAAGATGTTCTCTCTGACCGAAACATGTCAAGGACAAAAGATTAAAAAGGAAAGAAAAAAAAAATTTATCAGTCATACTGCACGGATTGGGTAACCTTTTATAATAACCTGAATATTAAAAGTTTTAATATTGGTTTGCAATTAACTACAGTATTGTGCTGACGGCCCCTTTGATACATGATATGCAACATAATACAGAAAATGAAAAGATTTTTATATTACATTCTGTATCACTGCATCCCTATTCAGAACATATGTATACATTGGTCATACATGATCATATGCTTATGCAAACATTCTCGTTTTCCACTAGAGACTTCATTTACCAACAATCCACATCTTTTTAATGACATGCTTTCTGTACCTAGCCTATATAGCATTGGATGGTAGAAAGTGACTAATAAATGAGGTACTATCCCAGCATTTCCCTGGAGGGGCTGAGAAAAACCATGAGAAAGTCAGGACAGCTGGAGTCCTGGCCAAGACCTGAAATGAGCACTTCTGAGATAGAAGTCTGGAGCATTATCTGCATTATCTCTAGAAAAGGGGCTCTCAAACTATGTGATACCATGACCCCCTAAAATAATACATGAATTTATGGGAACCCCACTGTGCCAGTGAGGATGAAGTTGCTGCAACAGGGAACTTGAATAGCTGTACTGCCTCTCTGTACCTACAGACAGATACAGACACACTGCTGTTGGCAGATGCACCTGCTCACAAACTCAGTGTATGTTACACTCTGTAGGTTAACACATATGTACATATTACTAGGTGGTTCAAATATGACCGGGACTGATTAAAAAAAACACAATTGCCAGACACTTACTTGCACATGTCAGCCTTCAACGTACTCCCCCCTGGAGTCAACACATTTTTTCCAAATTTCTGGAAGCATCCTGATGCCCCCCCTCAAAAAAAAAAGACTTGTGGCTGGCAGCATATCCACTCCCGAACAGTCTGGATGACGGCATCGTTGTCCACAAACCACATGCTTTGCAAGTCAGATTTGAGCCTTCCGAACAGGTAGAAATCACTTGGGGCCAAATCGGGACTGTACGGCGGATGTGTCAGAAGGTTCCATTTCAATTTCCGAAGGGTTTCCATTGTTGTTTTGGCCATATGGGGGCGTGCATTGTCTTGAAGGAAGGTTACCTGCTTTCCACCTGTCTTCCACTTGGATCGGATCTTACTCCAAGTTCCTTGATAGTGATGTGCCTATTCTCACGAATAAGCACGTCTGCATGATCAATGTTCGGTTCGGTGATGGATGTTCGTGGCCAACGATCATGCGGTTCATTCTCCACATGCTCTCTGCCCTCTCTGAAGCACTTACGCCACTCAAACACACGGGTTCGTGAGAGACACTCTTCCCCATACTGTTGTTGGAGTCTGTGGTGAATTTCAGTGGACTGGACGTTTTCTCCAGTGAGGAATTTGATCACAATATATTGTTCCATGCTCCGCAGTCCCTTCTGTTCTCTCATCACTCTAGCAACTTCCAGACAGGACTGAACAGGTTCTAACCCTAACAGGAGGGAGGGTGGAGGTTGTGGCTTCACACTCTCAAGGTCACACAGCTGCTGCACAGTGCGCCTTGTTTACAAAAAAATCAGTCCCGGTCATATTTGAACCACCTTGTATCATAACAGAGACAACCCTGAAAATGGCCTAAGAGCTGAAACATGGGCTTTTTGTGCATATGGATATCATCATTATGATCAGTGTATTCTGATGCTTCTGGTATATGCAGGTACTGAAGGGAACAAAATGTATCTCATTTCCTGCCATGCCATTATACTAGGATTCCACCTGCACCACAAACTCCAGATTTTGAACTTACTACATTCAAAATGGAAGTGGATGAGAACACGTAGGAAAACTTAATTCAAGGGAAATTAAATGGGGGCTGTATACACCTGAGGACTATTCAGAAATTAACCACCATTAATTTTAGGCAACTAAAAGCAGGAGAAAGCTCACACATGCAAGGTAGCATTACATGACTCATTGCCTTTGTTGAGGAGCAAATTTGGGATTGAAAAGTTAAGTCATTACCTAGGTGCCTGGAGACTTGCGAAAAGTGTTTTGCAGTGAAAGAGCAAAGATGACAACACATGGACACGCAATTAGGTTAAGAATGCGATAATCAGCATTCATGCGTAATACCGTATGCAAGACGCTCCGCTAACTAGGCCACTGGAGATGGTCATATGAGTAA
>NW_019722978.1:0-1808 GCF_002891405.2 Cryptotermes secundus | reverse complement strand
CGGAGTTACAGTGGTGACAGAGGCGGGCTGACTCCACGCCCCCTTGTACCACGGCATTACAGCGGCGACAGCAGCGGGATGGATACCTCCATTCCCCCCCTGCGCCGCTAGGGCATTACAGCCTTGTAAACCATCACATAACTGCTCAATTGTGCCTCAACCAATACACATTTCGTACTGAATGAAAAAGTTATATAAGTTAATCAAAACAGCAGTACACTTGACAAAAGCTCGATCATTGCATATGGTGGAGAAAGGCTGTGATGGTGATATTTTGTTTTCCATTCACTGTTTCTGGCAGTTGCTGGTATATGATATACTCACTGTAGTCTTAGGCATTCCTATATCAAGCTTCATAATTGACACAAATGAGCCAGCATAGCTCAGTTGGTATAGCAACAGGCTGCGGGCCAGGGTTCGATTTCCAGCAGAGGCAGAAGATTTTTCTCTGCTCCACAATGTCCAGACAGGCTCCACGGCCCACCCAGCATCCTATCCAATGGGTAGCGTTGGTCAAGTGGCCGGGTCGTGAAGCTGACCACTCATCTCTGTATAGTGCCAAGTTCAAGAATGGTGGAGCTATACTTGCTCTCCACAATACTTCTTCACGGTGTGGTGCTTGATTAATTGAGCACAGGAACAATTTTATTTTTTTTATTTTTAACATTCCATTAAGTGTCATAAACGACAGTAACAAATTAAACTTGGAACCACCAATTGACAGTAGGCTTGATTCAGGAGGAAAATAAGAGCAGATTGAACTTGGGTAATGCTTGCTACCATTCAGTCCAGAAACTTTTGTCTTCTCGTCTGCTGTCCAAAAACATAAAAATTAGAATATACAAAACTATAATTTTGCCTGTGGTTCTGTATGGGTGTGAAACTTGGTCTCTGACATTAAGGGAGGAACATAGATTGAGGGTGTTTGACAACAGGGTGTTGATGAGAATATTTGGACCAAAGAGGGATGAAGTGATAGGAGGTTGCAGAAAACTGCATGAGGAGCTTCATAACTTTTACTCTTCTCCAAGTATTATTAGAATGATCAAGTCAAGGAAGATGAGGAGGGCAGGGTATGAAGCACGAATGGGGGAGAAGAGGAATGCATATAGGATATTGGAAGGAAAGCCAGATGGAAAGAGAGATCACTGAGAAGATCAAGGCACAGATGGGTGGACAATATTAAAATGGATCTTGGAGAGATAGGATGGGATGGTATGGATTGGATAGATCTGGCTCAGGATAGGGAGCAGTGGAGGGCTCTTGTGAACATGGTGATGAACCTTCATGTTCCATAAAATGCTGGGAAATTCTTGAGTAGCTGCAGAATTTGCGGTTCCTCCAGAAGGGCTCAGCTCCATGAGTAAGTAAGTAAGTAAGTAAGTAAGTAAGTAAGTAAGTAAGGATGTTTTACTAAGTTTTGAACATAATGACTGGATGTGGGTATTCCATTTAAGGTTTTCTATAATATCTATACCTAAAACTCTCAGTTCTGTTGAGTAAGCAATTTCAAAGTTATTATAAGAGTATCTGCGGCCTAACTACAAACCTGTTTTTACTAGGATGGAATAACATAGCAGCTGTTTTTTTAATATTCATTAAAAGGCTATTTACCTGAAACCATGTTTCAAGCTGTTTCATGATCTTATTTATTTTCTGTTGAGCTACATCTTTATCTTTATCAGTAACAAGTACATTAATATTGTCTAAAAACAAAACAATTTCTGTACCTTGTACATATAGTGGGAGATCATTTATATACGTACAGTAGAAACAGTAGTGGTCCCAGAATTTACCCCTGTGGTACC
>NW_019722977.1:18651-35100 GCF_002891405.2 Cryptotermes secundus | reverse complement strand
AAAGGGCATAATCTGCTGTACCTAGCCTGGACTGACAGAGGCCGTGTATATATTGTACATAGAAGTACGGAATAAGTGTGTATTTGTAAATGTATGTAAATACAGACAATGGACTTAATACAGACTGACTAACCAATGACAGACCCGACCTCTCGTCAGAGAGGGCGCTACACATGGACAGGACAGTAACTTTCATTCAAAAAAATATCTGGTCATGAGCCCCAGCTGGGGCTCGACACCAAGACAGACAGACTGACCGATCGTCAGTTGTAACATGACCTTGACCTTGACCTTGCCGAATCATCGGTATGTCTTCAGTCTACGAACAAGCCACACTCAAGCAGCATCATCCAGCATGCTTCGTCGCCAGCGCTCGGTCTACGGAGGCATCGGCACTTCGCTGCGCCAGGCATTACTGCCACGGCTGTCTGCCTGTCGCACCCGACTCACTGGGCAACTAGGCCGCACGGACTCGCCGGTAGTCATACCCGACACACTGGGCAGCTGGCGTAGCTACCGCCTCACCGCTCCAGAAACCGCGCTCAACGACTAGCCTTTCACCAGCAACCTCCGCGCTACGATTAAGCAACCTCCAACTCACCTGCCGCACGGCAACCAAGCAACCTCCAGCCACGGCCGCACTGCGGCCAGTCCACTCACCGCAACTAGCCCCTCTCCCTACCGGCGCGCGCCGCGCTACCTCTCCGATCAAACATCTCAGCAACCACGGTCCTTTTCAGGACCAACAAACTGTTCCGAAGAAGTGGGTTGTCATCGGAGTAATGACAAAACTACACATAAGACCCCCACAATATAATGAACATTACTAAAAACATACTACAACACAATCATAATACAAACATAAATACACAAAGAGAAATTATGTGCATATTGAACACTATACTAGACCAAAATTATTTTCAGTATGAACAAAAATATTACAAACAAACAGATGGTTTAGCTATGGGAGCTCCAACATTTGCAATATTAAAGAACATGGAACACACACAAATATACAATATATTAAAAATCAGAAAATAATTGGATATTTCAGATATGTTGACGACATACTAATATTGCATGATATAAACAAAACAAATATTGACAATATGATTATAGAATTTAACAAACTGCAGCCAATGATGAATTTCACAATAGAGAAAGAGAACCATAAATCTATAAATTTCTTAGATATAGGAATATATAGAGAAATGGAAAAGTTACAATTCTCAATCCACCGCAGACACACAGCAATGGACATAATAATACCAAGTGACTCATGTCATCCACAAGAACACAAGATATCTGGTATTAAATACCTCATAGATCGAGTAAATAACTACCCTATTACCAGAATAGCAAAAGATAATGAGTTAGATACTATAAACAACATACTTATAAATAATAAGTACAACACAGATATTATTTACAAAACTAACTACAAATAACAGAAAACAAAACATTGCAAAAAAGCAGAACATTACAGAGAATTCAGAAGGACAAAAAACGAAATGGGAAACATTCACGTATATAGAAACAGAAACAAGAAATATAACAAAAAATATTTCGAGACACAAAATTAAAAATAGCATTTAGAACTAAGAACAATTTACAACATATATTAAAATCAAGACCACGAAGAAATAAATATATGAAATGCCTAGATTGCCCCATGGAATATATAGGACAAACTGGGAGGAAATTTAATACCAGATATAAAGAACACATACATGACATAAGACACAATAATAGCAATACAGGATACTGAGAACACATATTAAAAACACAGGACATGCCTGTGGTACTATAGAAAACACCATGGATATCATAGCAGCAAATAAGAAAGGGCAATACTTAAACACATTGGAAAACTGTCATATATACAGAACGACAAAGAAAAACACGCATATGAACAATATAAATAAAGAAATATATAACCCAATATTTCATGAATTACACACTATTTACAAAGAACAACATAACAGCACCCCACCACCTACCCCCACCACATCTACCCCCACAACATCATAACTCAATCAAAACGAAGACAAAACACACACACACACATATCAAGTAGTATAACGCATGCAGTCACAGGAGCAAGACACAACAAAGAGCACAGTTAGTATTAAACATTATAAAACCACAAGTAACAGATAAAAGTCGGAATATGGTATTAATGAATAATGATTTCACGTTACAGATACACACATGAATGTAGGAAGAGTGCTCCTACAGAGGAGGATTGGCGTGATTCGCGTATTGAGATACGATGTAAGGATGACAAATCCTGAAGTTTTAATATTTAAAATTTATTATTATACATGACGAATATATATTTTAGTCATTTTAGTATGAAGACATCAGGGCATGCAATGTAGTTGTTAGACGTGCATAGGAAAAACCTGAAGATGGCACATAAGTGCTGAAACATGTAGTGCAAAAGAGAAGAGTAAGGTGTATAAGTGTGTGCACTGTAAGACGGTTAACATAAATCATGGAAATATACGTGTTTTGTTACTCAAGACGCCGTTAAGATTGTTAATTGGTTTATTTAACAACCTACAAATCGTAACTACAATCAGGTATGACACAGTTGCGGTTTACCCAATTTATAAACCCTACACAATAATCTAGTCACTCTGTCTTCGGTAGTCTTCACGTATTTATAACTCGGGAGCCATACCAGTGTCACTGTATTACACACTCCCAATACCTTCTCACACTATCCCTTCTAATCACACGTTCCGGTATTCTTCTTTTCGCGTTCAGGATTCGCTCACTACAACTGAACTAGGCGACTGTTACAATTCAACTGTCTCCGGCGGCTGGAAGTTCTCTTATAAACCCTCAGCCAGACAATGGGAAAACGCCTCGCTTCCTTGTTTTGCCTAGTCGCCGTGCTTACAGGTGTTGATGGGAAAGCTATCGAGAGTTGTTTATTGCTGCATAGCACCGCGGCATTCCCTGCTCCATCACTGTTGTCACCTGCGACGTCACAGTGGGAAGCGCTGCCACGTCACCGCGGTGGAGGGGGTGGAGCGCTGACCGTCCCGTCACCGTAGTAGCGGCAGCGCTGTTACGCCACCGCTGGCGACGGAGGAAGCGTCATCCATAGCGCAATACGTCACAGTATTAATGAATGGCGCTGTTTTAAGGGTCTTTTCTTTTTCGTGCCAAATGCTATGGTGACAATCATCAGTGGAATGTTAACTCCATGGAGTTGAGTCATTTCTTGACCAGTTGGTTCATGGCCAGTTGTCCGGCCACTCAAGAATTTGCAACATTTTACAGAATCAGAAGGTTTACTACCATATTCACAAGAGCCTTCCACTAGTCCCTATCTTGAGGCACATCAATCCAGTCCATACCACCCCATCTGATCTAAGATCCATCTTAAAACTTTTCTCCCTCTTATGTCTAGGTTTTTGTAATGGTGGTATCTTTCATTCTGGCTTCCCCACCAGTATCCTATATACATTCATCTTCTCCCCAATTCTTGCTACATGCCCAGCATATCTCATCCTCTTATTTAGAACTTATCATTCTAATTATATCTTGTGAAGAGTCCAAATTATAATCTCATCATGCAGTTTTTAACGGAATGCTACAATCTGAAAGTTGCTCTTTCTCTGTTCAGATTATGTCTACAACCCACATGATGCTCGCGTGCAAAAGTCCCTGAGTGCGGCAGCCGGAAAGATCTAAGAGGCCATAAGATGAGTACTGCTCTGCTTGGTACCAGCTACATCTCACACCATACAGAGTGAAACTGGTATAAAGTTCCTGATTCAATGATCGTCCCCCCCACCCCCCTTCCATTTTTGGGGGGGGGGGGTGAACCTGAGTCCACTTGGTACATTGGCCACTATTTGACCTCATAAACCAGGCCTGGATGATAGATAATGAAAGTTGCAACTCTCAGATTCAGACAAATGACATTCACATAAAAGGCCACAGAATAAACCAAATTTATATGGTGACAGCAGTACATTAGTTGCATGTGATGTGAAGGAAATTTCACGACTTATCTGTCTTCAGAAGATGAAGTCAAGGCTGTGTGTGATCTTGATATAGATGGATAGGCAGCAATTTCTGTTTTACGTATAAGTAAATATTTTTAGCTCTTCAAAGAATATTCATTTTGGTTCTTACAAGTGAGGTGAAGTGATATTAACTTTTTCAGTGAATTAGTAAGCATGACATTATAGTCTTGGGGGATGTATCACCATGCTGTTGGAGGCATAGGTGGCAATATTGTGTAGGAACCTGCTGTCTCCATCTCCAGAGAAGAAGAGTTTTAAGTACCCATCTATGAGACTACATAATGTGATGTCCCAGAAGACCATAATCTCATACCCACTGACATAAGAACCTTATTTCTCACTGAATAATTTAAGTTCTGTAATTACTCAGTATCTAATCAGGCATTGCTCATTATTCTGGCAATGGTTTCTTTAATGATTTCTCTTAGTCTGTCAACATAGGCCAGGATAATACTTTATTTGAGAGGCTCAATATTTATCATTTTCATATTCTCTTTGCTCTCAAAATGCTATCCATGGCAATGCAGTTACTCCTCAAGCCGGCTTCAGCACTCATTAAAACACTGGTGACATGAAAACAACACTATGCGTAAGTCAAACCAGTGATAAAATTAATACCACCATCCAGAGAATGCAAGAGAGCAAAACAAGTTGCAGATTTAATGCGAGGCCCATATAGGTATGAAATCAGGTTTACTACAAATTATTCTGTACTACAGCTAGCATAATCCAGTACAGAAGTGTTACTGAAAGAAGTAAATCCCAATTAAATAAACTGAGCAGTGGATTTTAAATTACATGCAATATTTAGTATACAGAATGGCAAAATGTTATGTCTGATAACTGAAAGTTTGATTTCAAACTGAATGGTTGATCAAACATATTCCAAGTTTGATTTCATTCCTAAGCTGTAATTTTATATCTACCTTTTTCCCTTGAAGTTACTTAACGCACAAAGAAACCTTGGGCTTTTCCATCCCTGTGTGCAGCCATCTTGCTTGAAAACAGAGTATGTTTCTTTTCTCTTATTTTGATGTCTACTGGGATTTTTGGGTGTCATTTTGGTAGTTTGATTTGCATGTTCATTCACAACTTTGGCCAGAATAAATTTTACATATCTTGTATTTATCTTCGATTTTGCTCCCTTCCAAATCATTAGTTCTCAGTCCTCACATTTTCCTTGTTTGATTTCAGTCCTGAGCTGTAATTTGTATATCTGTATCTTTTTCATCTTTAATGGCTTCCCTTTTCTCTTGAAGTTACTGAATACACAAAGAAGCCTGTGGACTTTTCCATCCCTGTGATGTACTGTAACATTCTATAGATGTTAATGACATTGTATTTTTTTCAGTTAACAGTTACAACCAGCTGCTGTTCTTGATATGGATGGTGACATGTTGGTTGATTTTTTACTCTTGAAAGGGTGTGGCTTAGAATTTAAGCAGACCTTTCAGCACATTATGGAAAATCTGGACGACATAGCTTTGAAGAGGAGAGTAACCTGGCCTAATGCTCCTAAATTGGATTCATAAACTATCTTTTTTTCTGATGTATTATAAAAAAACATTATTGTTAGAGGTTATAAAGTGTTAATATATGAAATCATTATTTAGTAAATATAATTAAATTGATAGTTAGAGGCAGTATCACGTAATATACAAGTGGTTTAATAGATGAAACTAAATTCATTGTTAGAGCAATATAACATTATTATATCAAATTGTTATGTAATAGATGTAAGTACTTTTTTTGAATAAATGTAATTTTATTAAACGTGTATTCTTGTTTTCTTAAACCTGGATTTTTTGTGATATTGAAACCCTATTTTCCTAAATCTGTTAATTTTTCAAGGTGGCTCAACTTACTTACTTATGGAGCTGAGCCCTTCTTGAGAAGCTGCCAATTGTGCAGCCACTCATGAATTTTCCAGCATTCTATGGAACCTGAAGGTTCATTACCGTGTTCACAAGAGCCCTCTACTGGTCCCTATACTGAGCCAGATCAATTCAATTGATACCATCCCATCCTATCTCTCTAAGATCCATTTTAATATTGTCCACCCACCTATGCCTTGGTCCTTCTGGCTTTTCCACCAATATCTTATATGTATATCTATTCTCCCCCATTCGTACTACATGCCCTGTCCGCCTTATCCTCCTTGACTTGTTCATTCTAATTATACTTAGAGAAGAGTACAAGTTATGAAGCTCCTCATTATGTAGTTTTCTCCAACCTCCTGTCACTTCATCCCTCTTTGGTCCAAATATTCTCCTCAACACCCTGTTCTCAATTACCCTAGTCTGTGTTCCTCCCTTAATATCAGAGACCAAGTTTCGCCCCCATACAGAACCACAGGCAAAATTGTAGTTTTCTATATTCTGATTTTTATGTTTTTGGACAGCAGACGGAAAGACAAAGATTCTGGACTGAATGGTAGTAAGCATTATCCGAGTTCAGTCTCCTCTTAATTTCCTCCTGAAACAGGATTCGGTCTGTTATTGTTGTTCCCAAATATCTGAACTGTGCCACATTTTCAAAACATCTGTTTTCTCTCTTTATGTCACGATTTTACCCTGCATTCTGGTGATGGGGCAGCAACATGTAGTCAGTTTTCTCTGTATTGTATTGTATTTATTTGCATGCTCCAACACATCCTTACATGGCCGAAGCCCTTGGATACAGAACCGGTCTCACAACAAGCCTGCTAAGTAGCAGGTAGTCGCTAGATAATATATATATACAATAATATTAACATGATATTAACTTAATACCCTTATATGTACTACAATTACATCACATTTACAATATAATTACATTATAATTTAAATATAAATAAATAACATAAACACTCAATAACAATCCTAGTTAAAATATTCATCCAAAGTATAATAAGATTTACGATGTAAAAAGGCATGTAAAGCCACTCTAAATTGCTTAATATCACAGACCAATTCTTTAATCTTCAATGGAAGATGGTTAAAAAGTATAATGACAGAATAATAAGGACCTTTCTGGTAAATTGTTAAATTTGCCTGAGGACAATAGAGATCAAAATTACACCTCATTTTCAGTCCATGAATTTGCGTTGACTTATGATACAAGCCCATATTATTCACAACAAACATCAATAATGAGAAAATATATTGCGACTGCAACGGCAATATTTCCCATTCCCTAAATGCCTCTCTACAAGAGTCTCTAGGTCTCAACCCACTCATGACTCTAATTATACTCTTTTGAATTCTAAAAATATGCACACTAAGGGGTGAATTACCCCAAAAAATAATTCCATAGCTCAATAGTGAATGAAAGTAGGAATAATACACCATTTTTAATGTCTCAATGGGCAAGATGGGTTTAATCACCTTCATTGAATAACAAGCCTTACATAATTTAGGCCTAAGCTGAGTTATATGAGCTTTCCAAGTGCACGATCTTTCTATAACAATCCCCCAAAAATTCATGTTTATATCATTTAAAATCCCATTTTTACAATATCGAATAGAAGTTACATTATTCATTCTAGGCTTGTCTCAAATTGAACATGTTTAGTTTTATTAATATTTAAGGTCAACCTGGTTGTACTAAACCACTCATTAAAACAAGTGAAAGAGGTATTAACATCTTTACTATACTGGCTATTATTCCAACTGCTAATGACTAAGCTTGTATCATCTGCATACAATACTGATTTAACTGAATCGTTGAAAATTGTGGGGAGATCATTTATATAAAAAAGAAAAAGAAGCAGACCAAGGACAGACCCTTGTGGGACTCTGTATCTTACAGTATCCCAGTTAGATCTAGCAGCATGATCAAAGTCAGTGCTGGCTATTAATACTCTCTGTTTTCTGTCTGATAAATAGGATGTGATCAGGTCGAGAAATTTGCCTCGTATTCCATAAAATTGAGGTTTCTTCAATAAAATCTCATGGTTGACACTGTCAAATGCCTTCTTTAAGTCACAAAAGATTCCTACTACAATTTTCTGCTTATTTAATGCTTCTAATATTTCATTTTTTAACACATAAGAAGCTATAGTTGTTGAAGATTGACTTCTAAATCCAAACTGTTCATTAGCTATAATATTGTAATGTGTTTCGTTACTGAATACGCCATAGAGATCGTTAACTGGTTTATTGAACTGTGGGGTTCTCGGTGTGTAGTCTTGTCATTACTCCGATGACAACCCACTTCTTCGGACAGTTTGTTGGTCCTGAAGAGGACTGTGGTTGCTGAGATGTTTGATTGGAGAGGTAGCACGGCGCACGCCGGTAAGGAGAAAGGCTAGTTACGGTGAATGGCTGGTGAAAGGCTAGTCGTTGAGCGCGGTCGCTAGAGCGGAGAGGCGGTAGCTACGCCAGTTGCCCAGTGTGTCAGGTATGACTACCGGCGAGTCCGTGCGGCCTAGTTGCCCAGTGAGTCGGGTGTTCGTCAGCACCGGTTAGCACGTCTACATCCCAGTGATCCCAGTCTCCAGTGTTCCTACGCCAAGGAAGGAAAACATGTAAGATTTGAGGCTTTCACGGCGGTGACTATGAAGAAAGCAGTCTGCTTTTACCGGTTCTCACGGTCTATTTGCTTGCAGATTCTTATATATATATTTTTTTTCTTCTACCCTGAAGATGGAGGCGATACGTTCCTCCGAAACGTCGGTTAACACCACATATACACGGTGCCAAATCCCAGAAGACTGCTTTCTTCAAGGAAGAACATAATCATTTTAATTATGTTGCTTCATATATCAATACATACAACCTGTAATAGTTTCCTTCCATGTTAAATCTAAAAGTTTTATTTTCTGAGACCATAAGATAATGTAAAGAAAAAGTGTGAATTAAATTATTACGTATACCCGACGGTTTGTTTAGCGGATGAATATCCACCTTCAAAAACTTCAAGTTGAAGAACATCCTTCTAGTGCTGCTTCCAAGTGGCTGAAGATTCTACTAATCTCTTGACAAAGGACGTATGATCAATTGTGGCTGTGGACCTACTACGAAAGTAGTGTTTAAAACGAAAATGTGTGGTGAATAAATTGTAGACATTTCCATTTTAAATTACAATCATGCCAAAGCGTGGTAAAGTGAACAGGATATGGAACTCAGAAAGATGGGAAGGAAAGTACAGTGGTAAGCTAGAGAACACAGTGTTTTAGAAACTGGATCTGTTTTCAACCTCAGGTGAGGAGGTGACACCTACTCTCTTGGGTTCCTTAGAATGAACTAACCTTAATCACTGAATGACTGTTCAGATGTCTTCCCCCACACCTGAGGATGGAAGCACATCCAATTTCCAAAATGTTATGTTCTCTGGTTACTAGAATACTTGATGATGGGCAAAGTCCAAAGACCCAGTAATTTTGAAAACTGAATTGAGGTTTCACTGAATTTATTTATTTGTAGCTTATTTAATGTCCCTGTCAGTAATTCAGACTATGTAGTGTCGAAGGTAAAAGGTAAAGCTGTTCCTGTCACAGGCCATGGAGGCGCATAGGGTTGTCAGACGTCAAGGCTCCCACATTTTTTCTAAACAATTGGCTCACAGATGGCAGTGAGGTTGTCACCCTTATGTACCCGTCATCCTTTACTTCTCAGGAAGATTCCTGGTACTCAATTTTGTTAGAGGCTGAGCCGACCCAGGGCCACAGTGTGGCTGGAAGGATTAGGTAAATCCATCTCATTGGGAATGAAACCCGTGACCTTGTGGCTTGTAGCATATTGGCTCAATCAACTATGCTACCACATGCCCCATATAGTGTTGAATGGCAATGAAATATTAATTAGAAGAGGCATGGAAGAGAGTGGTCATGGCATAGTGTAAGATTAACCATTGCATTTGTTTTGAAGGGACTAAGGAGGGCCTGAGAAGATGCTGGCAATGGAGGCTGCTTATTTTAGCTTAGATTTCTCTGTGCTTATTTTAGTATTGTTTCTTCTGATTCCAATGGTTTGAGGTCTTGTGTTATATGCAGTGCTTGAGGTGGAATGAAAATAGAACCGGGATGGTTTTCCCCTTTTAAGTCATAGACATACATTATGAAAATATACTGAGTGATATATATAGTCTGTGTTCCATCTAAGACCTACGAACATATTACAGTAGTTTAAATGGCATGTGTTAAAATAAAGTCACACATGCATTACGAGTACTTATCTTTAGAATATTTTCCAGATGTTTTCATTGCTTCCTGAAGTCAGTGATCTTCTATATGCGGGGGCTGCACAAGACTGGTAATCTGCATGTCGACGTCCTTTCTTTAGCCATTGTTTTACATAATATTCTGCATCGAAAGCACTAAGAAATAAACTGATGAAATAAACATTAAACTAGATGCTGCTTTTAAAAGCATTGAGCTTCGGATGGTTGAAATGATGTTGTTCATGTTGTTGAATGCACGCTCACACTCTGCAATTGAAATAATAATAGTATTTGCAGCTGCAGTCAGCGGCTTTGGTTCATCAGGATACATGTCATCACCATTCATTATATTCATGTAATATTCATGGAATCCATGAACTGAAGTTTTCTTACACACCTAAATTACTCAGCGAGTTCCCTAAACTCTTTATCAGCAAAACATGGATCTTGACATTTTACCCACTTAGCCTTATCCATTATTTTCAAGTTGTCCAGTAACTGACTGTATTTGTCCCTGTTTGACCATGTTGTGTTACTACTTCCAGTCGATTCGTGTGAAGCTCTAGTGGTGAACATTCGGGTGTTTATATTGTCACCTAATTTCTGAAAGTATTGTTGTTCACTAATCTTCTGCACCTTTCCATATTCTAAGCTAACTCTTTTAAATTCTAATTTATCAGCAGCCATTAGAACTTCAGAATAATATTCGCCTGGATTATTTTCCATGGACTGAAAGACGTGATACTTAACAAGAACTAAATGATGTGCTTCAGGCAATGTGATTTTCTTTTCTCATAATTTTAAAGACAGGTGTTCAAGTTCTGTTAAAGCATCGAACAGATGTCCCATATTTAGAACAAAGTTTACGTCGCTTAGTTTCTTTTTTAATCCAGAATATTGAGCTCTCTCCCTTCCTGTTCCTTTTGGGCCTACAGATGCATTGTGAAAATGCTTATAAAGAGCAGGGTAATTATTCCATATGGCTCTCACAGACCGCGCACTAGAAGGTACCCAATGTGTCGTTCCTAACACTCATCCTATGGTATTTAATCTCATACTCAGTTGTGCAGCAACAGTTGCTAATTCAGATTTGTTCTTTGGAGACGCGCTGTAAACGGAATAGAGTTTATCAAAATATGATTGCATGTGGCACACTGTTGACATTTTCCGTACTGTATCATTCACCGCTATTTCTAATCGATGATTACTACAATGCCAAGCAATCAATTGAGGATACATTTGGAGCAAAAGTTGTGCAACACCTGCATGCCTTCCAAGTAAATTAGAGGCCCCATCATAATCAAATGAAATCCAATTTCGTGATAAGAAGTCACTGTGAAATCCATTACTCTTGATATTGTTGAGAAAGGCGTCCCTGATCGCTGCAGCTGTAGTATTGTCTAATTCCACTATATCAAAAAAATAACTACTCGCATCCATGGAATCAGGCAGTTTGCAACGTAAACAGATTATAAGAGCTTCTTTTTTACTTCGAGTAGAAGTCTCATCGATCAAGAAACCTATCTTAAGATCATTATCAATAATATATTTAACAAGTTTCTTTCTCATTGCATCTGCTATATGATCACAAATATCAGTGCACACATGATTAGACTGCAGAATACGCCCCATAGCTAAACCATTTATATCTTGTAAATCAATCAAAGCTGCTAAATCTGTCATGGGACGGTTCACTTTCGCTATTTGATAAGCTGTCCTAAATATGCGACAAGTTGTAACGTATTGTTTTTCTTGTGTTTTAACATTCAGACATTCAATTGTTTCTTTTTTAGCAAGACATAAAATGTCACTAGCTTTAACATGAGCTGCCGATAGTTTATGACAAGACAGTTTCTTCCTAATCGACTGCTGTTTCTTCTCTTTTGTTTCGCCATATTCCTTGACCCTACCTTCACACCACTCACTAGATAATTTCAAACCTAGTGTTTTTGCAGGCCCTAGAGTTCCCACTGATTTACATGTTGTACAGCCTAGCCCTTGTTTACTAATTGTCAACCACTCATATATTTTCAGTTGTTCTAGCCATTGATCTTGTGTCCAGCAATTAGGGAAATAATTAATGTCATTTTCATGCACCTGATTTTGAGTCACGCTGTTATCTATTGCAGCTGTATTCACACATACGGTGGTTTCGTCTTCGTTGCAGTGGATGGAACTTACAATTGTTTCACTTTTACTTACAATTGCACATGGTTCATTACTGCCACTTTCACTTAACTTGGGTTTCTTACTGCGAATTATCCATTTCTCCATTTTCACCGATAAATGAAAACTGTTGCTGAACTAAAATAACATTTTGTACAGTTTCTGTCATTGAAGCAAGGATCAACCCAAGGACCCCCCCCCACTAAAATTTCTGGCTAAATTCCCATTGGTTGGAATAGAATAAAATATGTGTGTCCTTACGGCTGGGACGTGTCAACAACAATAGAAACTTTTGTGATTATTTACTGTAAACGTCTGACCCATCACTTAAATGGGATGGGTTCTCACATTATTCTACAAGTTTATATATTGTGACATGTCGCGCTAGCTGGAGCCCCCCCCCCCGGGAGCTGACGCACCGAGCGGAGCCAAAGTTAGCCGAGTCCCCGCAACCTGGTAGCTATGCAAAGCGAGTCAACAGCGGTGACGTCACCAAGGGATACCGCGGTTGCTAGGCAGCAGTAAAAGAACTCCGGACAGCGTTGCTAGCAAACCGGCGCCAGGCAACAAGGGTGCCTATTATGTGGCCGTATTCTGTGTTGTCCGGAACGAGGCTACATAAGGAGCAGCGAAGGCTGTTCACAGTTAGTCCTTGAGCTACCTCCGAGTTAGTTCCGAGTTAGCCAGCAACCAGTCAGTTGTATTCTGGCATTTGCAGTGTAGTATTTGTGACACTGCCGATGGCAGTAATTGTCAGATTGTAATTTGGGTGATTGTAAGTGCGAATGTGAAATAAAATTCGCTGTATCAAATACGGCGTGAAGTTATTTGTCGCGTTATACACCCAACACGTGACAATATGTATTACCGGATGTGAGAATACAGCCTGTACCCGTCATAACTGTAGTTATACTTTGCCGACTATGCTATTTCAACACCAAATTTATTTCTGTCCAATGAAGTAGGAGGGAGTAGGAATGTGTACCTCATTTCCTGCCAAGATATTGTGTTTTCATTTGCAAAAAAATAACTAAGAATTCAGACGTGACATCAACAATAGAAAAACTTAAAATTTTGTTGTAAACAACTGTTCTGTTGGAGACAGGCCACCTCCGCATTGGGATGGGATGGGATGCAAAGCAAGAGAAGGACAAACTGTTTCCAACATTGTATAATTTATTATCGGTCTTAAGAATACGAAAATGAATCTTTCCTTAACCTTTAAACGCCAGAGTTTTGAAACACAGGTAAAGCTAGCTGACCGGGGTTTATTTAAATGCCCGCTGCTTGCAGGGGTTTAAATCCATGTTTCCGCTCTCTGTTTAAATGCCAGTTCCACTTAGAGCGCTTGAGCGTTGTATTTGGAATTGCTCTATCTGATACAATTTTTATGATAAATGAAAGGAATTAACTAAAAAATTCTTCACACAGCAGTTCTGCAGTATAAAATTTTTCTGCTCCTACACACAACAGTTCTGTAGTATAAAATCTTTCCTGTTTGTAACACTTGGGCTTGTTAGCAGAAACCCCGTGCCATAAAAGTGAGCTGGCCATAAGCCTATATATTTCTATCTTCACAAGTTTCTCAGCTTATACAGGGTATTTGACAGAAGTTGATACAAAGGAAAATTGCCTGCCCCCTACTTTCTTTGAAAAACCCTTATTGCTGCCAAACAAGCGTCTTCCATTTACTGGATCTGACGATTCTGAACAGTTTCATCCTGCTATCATCCTGTGGTGCGAAACTGTCACATAGGGACTTTCGTCTTTCCCTTATACGCAACATTCTGGAACATGCTGTAATGTGTCGCTCCCAACCACAATGCACATTAGGTCGACCTCCTGCTCTGAAATCCAGAATATTTCGTCTAGAGGAGGCCAATCGACATCACTGGCTGACCTCTTGTGCCATGGGAATGAAATGTTTGTTCTGCACGTGGAAAGAGGAAACGTGTTCAGACGAAGTGCGAGAAATGTGATGTGGGACTGGGCATTCTCAGGTGCTTCAGACACTACCACACGAAAGCAAAATTTAGTTAGACGATGCAGGGGAGTAGCCTGTACAACCATGAAACAGATAACAACAACAAAAACAACAACAAAAAAGATATTGTACAGTGCATTTACTGCCAAAAAAGTAATGGGATGCTTTTAAGCCATTTAGAAAAGAACCAGGATGTCATCCCGCCGCATCGCGCCCCACCTCAAGCCCTGGTTATATGTATATGTAGGTCGTACCGAAAGTCATCATCATCATCGTCAGTACTCTGTCAAGACGACAGGTCCACAGTCTCTTCCAAAACAATTCCTCTGTGGGAGCATCCCCACAGCGTCTGGCAGATAACCAGCCTCATACATTGCAACGTCGTGCTGTGACGTGCACGAAAACCAAACTGACTTGCGTTGAGCAGGTCTCTTTCTTCAATATGTTTATGGAGGAATTTCAAAATTGCTTTTTCGAATAGTTTTCCTGTCGTGGACAGGAGGCTGATCGGACGTAAATTTTGAGGAAATTTCGGGTCTTTACCCGGTTTAGGTAAAGTTATTATTTTTGCTTCCTTCCAAGTATTTGGAAAGTGAGAGAGCCGAAAACAGTGATTGAATAAGTGAGTTAGGTGAACCAATGGTCTCCTTGGAAGGTGCCTGAGGCATTCATTTGGGATGCCGTCAATTCCACAGGCCTTTTTTAATTTCAGGGATTTTATTAATTTTTGAACGTCACATGGTCTGATCCTTAGAGGGGGGTTTTATTCCACGGCTTCCAGCAGAGCTTGAACTCTAGCCTCCACCCGCTCTTCATGGTTTTTATCGCACAGGTCATGTGGCGTGAACTGAGTTTCCAAACAGTCGGCAATTTCATTGGCTTTTTCAGAAGGATGAAATTTTAGGCCAGAAGAACCATGAATAGCAGTTGGTGCCCTTGGTCCGTCTCTCTGAAGGAGAGATTTCGCAATGGGCCATATACACTGAGGTGTGACTTCGGTGTTACTTATTTTTGTTTCCCACCGTTCAAGTGCCTTTTTTCGGGTCATTCGCCTGATTGCTTTGGTGACCCAATTGACTGCCGTTTTACATGCTGGATCCCTGGTTTCTTGCCACAGTTTTCGTAGCCTCTGCTTGTATTTAATCAAACGATCTAGACCAGGAAGATCGTTGTTTATGTCCGAAAGTGTAACTTTACTTGTCGACAGCCTATATGCCGAAGCAATAGAGGCTGCAAAGTCGCGTGCCGCTTTATCGGCTTCTACCCCCGAATTAATTTCTAGTTTAGGTGATATTAATTCAGAAGCGAGGCTTTGAAACCGCTCCCAATCTGTAAATTTTTCAATGGGTTCCGAAAGATTCCTAATTTTAACGTGATCCAGTATGTGGAATACTATTGGTAGGTGATCTGAGTCCAAAATATCAGAGACGATGACATCTGACACTCTGATATTTTGGTGAACCACAATGTCTAACACGTCACCATTTCCCGCAGGGGAATAATGAGTGGGGCTCTGTGGTGCTGAAATTTCGAAATCACTCCTATCAAATAAATCAACGAGTTCCAAGCCTGAGGGGTTTGAAACTCTGCTATTCCAAAATGGGTTCTTAGCATTCAAATCACCTGCCAAAATAGACTTACGTCTGAAGCTTAAGAGCTCAGTGATGTCAGCATCACTCCAGGCTTTGCTTGGAGATTTGTAAACAGCTGCAAGCAGCACTTCGCTATTACCAATTGGTATGCAGACCCCTGTCGCTTCTACTGAAACAAGGGGTGGTAGGTCTACATGGTTATGGGGAATGCCTTTTCTTACTGCAACGGCAGTTCCGCCCTTTCTGCCCGACTGGCGGTCGATTCTATAAAAGTGGTAATTTGGAATAAAGAACCTCTCATGAGGTTTCAGATGTGTCTCTGAAAACAGGGCCACATCTACGTATAGGTCTTGCAGCTGTTTACTGAGCTCATAGCACTGCCTCCCAATGCCGTTCGCATTAAATGCTATGACTTTGAGGGGCCTATGAACGCTAGTGGCCATTTTGTTAGATAAGACTCAGAACAATTTTGGTAATGGCCATTATTTTTTCCTCTTCGGACACTGCACCACTGACCTCT
>NW_019722977.1:18322-18553 GCF_002891405.2 Cryptotermes secundus | reverse complement strand
GGACGGTCGGTTTCTTGACTGCTGGTGGCACTGCCACTGGTGTATGTAGAGTCTGAGACCGCTGCTCCTGCAACGTGTTGCCTCGGAGAGCCGCCGCGAAAGAGACTCCAGGAGTGACTGTATTTGATGAGAACACCCTTCCTGTTGTGGATTTGGATGCTCTCTGCAATTTCCTCTTCTGCAGCTCCTCCTTCGCGTGACTGCAGCCGCGGTAGTTAGCGGGATGCGGTT
>NW_019722977.1:14903-15845 GCF_002891405.2 Cryptotermes secundus | reverse complement strand
GCTGTACCTAGCCTGGACTGACAGAGGCCGTGTATATATTGTACATAGAAGTAAGTAATAAGTGTGTATTTGTAAATGTATGTAAATACAGACAATGGACTTAATACAGACTGACTAACACATGACAGACCCGACCTCTCGTCAGAGAGGGCGCTACACATAGACAGGACAGTAACTTTCATTCAAAAGAAATATCTGGTCATGAGCCCCAGCTGGGGCTCGACACCAAGACCGACAGACTGACTGACCGTCAGTTGTAACATGACCTGACCTGACCTGTGCAAGCAGTTCAACTCGAAACGGCAACACAGTTAGAGGCATCAACTCCACTTCTGCTACCGGGCAGCTGACGTAGCTGCCGCAAGCCTGCAACGAACACATCTTCCGCAACCCAGCGACCGACCGAGCCAGTCGATCCTACCGGCACGCTCAGCACGGCATCACCGCCCAGACAGGCCAGCCAACGCTTGAATATTATACGCGTATTCCGTGTCCTGTATATTGACTTTAAACGATAATATATATAAATTGTACAGTTTCGTGTGGTTTGTCTATTGAACTATTGCAACACCTCCATTTAATGCGATCTAGAGCTTTGTCCTTCAAATCACAGTATCCTCTTCTGTCCCCAAAGTCATCCAGCATCTTCTTACGTCTTCTTCCTCGTCTTCTTGTCACTTCTATCCGCCCCTCTATCTTTCCTTCAATAACTTCCTTTAGAAGGAAGTTTCTGCGTAAAACATGACCTATCCAATTAGCCTTCCGTTTTCTTATTTCATGTAGGATATTCCTCTGCTCACTGACTCTAATTAACACTTCTTCATTTCTCACATAATCGGTCCAACTGATCTTCTCCATCCTTCTCCAACACCACATTTCGAAACTTTCCAGATGTTTCTGATCTACTGCCCTAAGTGTCCATGTTTCAGCCCCATACAGAGC
>NW_019722977.1:1566-13950 GCF_002891405.2 Cryptotermes secundus | reverse complement strand
CTCCATTTTACTCATCATCACCTGTGTAACCCATGGTTTTCTTGCCATCTTCTCAACTTTACTAACCAAATCACTGACAGTATCTAGTATGCATTCTTTTATATTGTTCCACTGCGCTTCAGCATTTCCACTTTCACCTTCAATTGCACCGAGGTTCTCTTCTAGGGTCTCTTGCACGCTTTGTCTTTGAGCATATAACTTCTCCAAATGGCATCTGGGTCTGTGCCTTCGAAATCTTATAATTTTCTTCAACCTGGTTCGGAACTTGGCAACCAGTAAGTTGTGGTCAGAGTCAATATCTGCCCCAGGAAGCGTCTTCACATCCTTCACACTGTTTCTGAATCGATGTTTCACAAGGATGTAGTCCAGCTGATGCCTCCTACATCCTTGTGAAACATCGATTCAGAAACAGTGTGAAGGCCGAAAGTAATGAGCAACTTTTTTTTTGCATGAAACTTGGGAACAACAGATGAAAGAGAGTATGGTGGTAGGTGGAACCAGCTGTTGTGTTAACCTTGAATGACTTGTGACGTCAAGAGCTTGCATCACAAGACCAGTATCACTCCTAACAAAATGGCCGACAATCATATGTCGTTTCGCCAGCGTGCTGTCATTGAATTTTTTGTGAAGGAGGAAATGCCTGCTGCAGAAATTCACCAGAGACTTCAGCGTGTTTATGGAAGTGTGTGCATGGGTGCGAGCAGTGTTCAAAGATGGGTGAAATATTTTAAAGATGGGAACACCAGCATTGAAGATGAGCCTCGGAGCAGTCGTCCTCGAACAGCCTTAACTGAATGCAACAAGGAAAGAGTGGATGAGATCATTCAAGATGACAGGCGTGTGACTGTGGACACAATAGCCCGAAAACTTGGAATAGGGCACAGTGCAGTACAGGAAACAATTGAAGTTTGGGCTATAGGAAAGTTTGTGCTCGTTGGGTCCCGCAGTTATTGACCGAAGACCACAGAGGTAAGTGAAAAGCCATCACTTCAAAACTGCTGCAGAGATATCGACACGAAGGCGATGATTTTTTGCTCTGTATTGTGAAAGGTGACGAAAGCTGGTTTCACCATTTCCAGCCTGAAACAAAGCGGCAGAGTATGGAATGGCACCATTTGCATTCTTCATCAAAAAAGAAGGCAAAGACAGTGCCATCAGCTGTGAAGGTGATGGGCACAGTCTTCTGGGATGCAGGGGCATTTATTCTGGCCGAATTTCTGGAACCTGGGCAAACCATCAATGCTGCTCGTTATGTCCAGACACTGCACAAGCTCCGTCGTTCATTGCCCGATAAACATCCGGGACGAAACATCATCATCCTGCATGACAACACTCGCCCCCTTGCCGCTAGCCTCACATTGGAAGCAATTGCAAAGATGGGGTGGGAAGTTCTTCCACACCCCTCCTATAGCCCTGATCTGGCACCCTCCGACTACCATCTTTTCGGATTTGTGAAGGATCAGCTGTGTGGACAACATTTTGAGACAAGGGAGGTAATTCAGAAAGCAGTGCATCAGTGTCTTCGGATGGCGGGAACGGAATTTCACAGGGGGGATTTTCAAACTCCCAGAATGCTGGGAGAAATGTGCACAAAGAAGTGGTGATTATGTGGAAAAATAAAGAAAGGTTTGTAGATTGAGGTGGTGTATTTGGTTTGTCAATAATAAAGCATGTTACTTTACAAAATATTGTTGCTCATGACGTTCAGTATGACCCTCGTATAAGGTTGTGCTGGCAACATAGATAACAGAGCTTTAAGAACAGCAACTGACTATATGAAATTCTCATTTTGGGTGTCGGTAACAGATACTGAATTATATACAGTATCAGATGTAGTCAAAGTTTCTTGCAGTATTGTACAATTATGACTTGTATGACTTTGTTACTGTTTTCACTGGTTATAATTTTAATCCAAGATAAGTTTTCTGTTATGGGGTGAGTGACATTACTGTGGTTTTATACATTTTTCAAAATAAGTTTCTAGCAGTGTAACTGATGAAATACCAAACATTGCTTACATTCTTGGAATTTTAGGTTGTGGAGGTAGTAATGACTTCAGATGGATTACTTGAGTGTGATTTTTGTGGTTGTTATTGGTAGCACATACAGTGGTGACAGTATCTGGGTTGTGTAATGTTGAATGGCATGATGATTGATGAATAATGCATTGGAAAGGGTTTGGGATGAAGCACTTGTCCTGGAAATTTGCTGAGGTGACAGAGGAAAAGTGAAAAGCCTCAGGATAGCGACGTAGATCTGATTTGTTATGGGCACTTCTCTTTTGCAGTATGAAATTCGTGGGATGGATTCCTCTTTTTTTGTCGATGATTCAGAGGATGCAGAAAAGGTGGACAATGCTGACAGGAAGAACACCACAGTAGAAGGATTTAAGGTATGTTGTGGGGACAGATGTGTGAGTATCTCAGTTTTGGGGATCAAATGAATGCATATTTTTCTGTACATGTTTGAATCTTGTGCTGATCATCAAAACTGTAATTTTGTTATTCACTTACACACGTCACGGACTTCATTTATACATGATACCAAAGAAATATAGGAATTGTAAGGGATGTGTCTCATAGATTTCTACAGATACTGTTCTTTGATTTCCTTAATGTGGGCTAAACTATTCCTACTTCTTAAGTATGGTGGCAAATGTGATTGACAATTATGATTTGAAGCATCATCACAGAATTCAGTGACTGTAAGAAGTACCAGCTGTAACCGATCTGCCTACCCCAGATCGATTTAATTTGGTAGAATGTTTGGATCCGGGTAAATTAATGTTTGGTTAGGTCTACTTGTAATATACAGCAAACGAACGAGAGGCACATAGGCTATTTCTTCCCCTCAATAAGGAGTTTTAGCCCAAACTCTCCAATGAAAAAGACAATAAAAGAGAAAACGACTGGTCAAGGCAGATGCGGAACGAAAGAGGAGGATCCCCGCAACTTGGTTCTTTAGAAAGGCACACGAAATTTTACTTGTCATTATCCTTGGAGAACACAATAAGTGACAGTTTTGAACCCATAACTCAAAAGATGAGTGATCTCCCAACCCCAAGCCAAGCGTAACATTTGTCAAGCTACTGACAGATTTTACGTTAAGTTTTAGCGCCTAAATTCCCTGTAATCCCTAAATGGATTGGGGGAATGCTTAATTAGTGTACTCCCATTTTTTGAAAATGACAAATCCTCGTAATTTCTGGAGTTGACTTGTGGACCGAGGTGACCCCGAGGGTTGCGAGGAGAAGGCATTCGAGAAGTTGTATTTCAGATCTCAAACCTTTTGGACGCAAATTCTAAAAGCAAGTCGTATTTCAGTTTACAAAACTATTCGTATGCAAACTAAAAAAAGGAGTCGTATTCAATATCTCGAACCCTTTGGAAGAAAATTCTAAAAGAGAAATCGTTGGAAGGAGTGAGATTCGAGAGCGATAACCCAGCGGACACAAATTGAATGTAGTGCGTTAGTGGGGTCAGCTGTGGACAAGAGTTTAATAAAGNCTGGTGCAACAAAGTGTGTGTGTGTGTGTGTGTGTGTGTGTGTGTAGTAACAGGAGTTCCCACTTCCCTTCATGAGCGAGGCCCTGCCAAACGGCCTGAGGACCGAATCTCAGCTCTACCGGCAGAATTAGCTACCCACGACAGCTACCCCCTTATCCATCCTTTACACCTCCCATAAATCTGTAAACTGATGGTAGCAGTTTACTGGCGCCCAAATCAAACCCATCCCCGTAAAGTTCAAAGGTGTGAAAGTAGGATATGTGAAGCAGGGTAAAGCCAGCTGTAGCCGCCATCGCCTGTAGCAGTCCAGCAGCCAGCGGCCGAAGACTGACATAGATCAACGGCGGGGGGGGGGCAGTTAGAACGTGGCGCTTCCATCCAGGGGCACCAAACAATAAGGATGGTAAAAAGATGGCACCAAACGAGGCAGACAATTAAACAGCATTAAATTGTATCAAAAGCTATAAGTCTTGGATCTCTTTGTATACATTTTGCAGCTTTAGATAAATGATTTTAAAAGCAGTGTTATTGAATTTTTGGGGACACTGACTTCTTTTAAATTGATCTTACTCTCCCTTTACATATGTCACCAGATGGAACCCCAGCAGATCATCGATATTACAAGTATAATTGAGTGAAATCTGCATTTAATATTACTGTAGCATAGAATAAAATGGAACTTGAAACCGGAAAACCTTTAACCCACAGACTCCCGAACCCTGTGATAGAACTGCATGCTGGAAATGCTAAGACTGTGACATGATAGGAAACCATGAGAGTAATGGGGTTTTAAAGCCAAATGAGACTGATCACAACCTGACTTCACTGATTTCCCAAAAGAATGTGAGTACACATCTGGTGGGTGACATTAAAGATTCTAGCAGGGATCTCAATCAGGATCGAAATTTAGACATGACAAAAATTATGTCATCCAGAAGACTCTGAAAACCACCCTCTAAAAGAAGGGATTATTTTTTATGGATGGGAGAGAGCAAAATAAAAACATGACTCATATAAAGGCAGATAATATACAAATCCTCCATCATAATGTGCAGAGCTTAAAACATAAAATACTGGAACTAACTGTTTGTTACAATCTGACCAAAAAAGGTTGATATACTATGTTTTACTGAGCATTGGCTAAAGGAGAATCAGTTAGAATTAACAAATATTGAGCATTTTAAACTAGTAAGTAAGTTTAGCACAACTACTTATGAAAATGGTGGTTCATGTATATATGTAAAAGAGTATGTACAAACTACAGAACTACTCTTACTTTCTTACTCACTCATGGAGCTGAGCCTGTTTCTAAGTGCTACATTTTTTTTACTTCATCAATAGCTTTTTTAAATAATATGAATGTATAATTTGCATTGTGTTACTTGCATTAAAATGTATCATAGCTTCATGAGTCACTAAACTTAATAACTGAATTGTTGATAATTTATAATGTGGGGCAAAATCATAACATAATGGTAGCTAATAATCTTTGAAAATGTGGCACAGTTTGAATATTTTAGAACAACAGTAGCAAAACAAAATTAGATTGAGAAGGAATTTAAGGGGATGTCAGATTTTGATAATGCTTGCTAACAGTCAGTCCAGTACTTTTGTCTTCTTAACTACTGCCAAAAAACTTAAAAAATTGAATATAGAAAACTATAACTTTACGTGTGGTTTTGTATGGGCGTGACAGTTGGTCTCTGACATAATTGAAACCACTGAAACTGCAAGAAAAGGGAACTGAAAAATAATTGTGTAAATTATGGGAAAACGTAAACTAAAAAAGTAAAGTAAAGCTATCCCTGTACCAGGCTGTGAAGGCCCATAGTGTTGTGAGACACTGAGGGTCCCACACTATCTAGACCAGTGGTTATCAACGGGGGCCATATGGCGCCCCAGTGGGCCAAGCCGTATTTCTGTGGGGCCGCAGACAAAATTTGGAAAAATGGAGGGCCATGGAAACTGTTAAGTGGGTCACAAAATTTTCACTTCTAAAAAAATTATTGATAATATAAAAAGAAATAAAAATGGTCAGTACATATAATAACACAATAACTCAATATCCTTGTTTTTGTGTACCTTACTTAGAAGGGACAGAAGCTATTGTACTTAAACCACAACCTTAGATCTGGGAATTGCAAGTACCGGTAAACAGGTACTCGCCTTCTCAGAGCGGGTAGAGCCCTAACGAATTACCCTTTATTTTCCTAAATATCTCCCCCTCCTCTCATGAGTTTTACCGCCACCTTTTCAGCAAATTTCAAGTGTTCTTCTGTTCAGTATTCGAAGTGTTTGGAAGAAGACATTTTTCTGCGCAAGTTCTATTATTGTGGCAGGTCCCTACTTTGTGGGTAAGTTACAAACTCCAGCTACTATTTTTCAACAAATAAGCATTACATTTCATAATAACTTGAACTTTCATTACAGCGTATTACAAGAATATCACATTGAACTGCAAAGTGACGTAACAGCCCAAGCTAGATTCAAAAACGACAAACAACATTTCTGGATAAGCAATGAAATTGCCAATAAATTTCCACAGTTTTGGGAGAAGGCGAAATTGTTTTTTTTATCGGATTTCCTACTTCATATCTAGTTGAATGTGGATTTAGTCGAGTTCTTCATCTGCTATCAAAGGCTCGTAACCGTCTTGATATTGTGAAGAGAGGTGATCTTCGATTATCTCTAACAACGCTGCAACCAGATATACAAAAACCTGCTTCTTCCCATCAGCTGCAAGGATCTCACTATACCTAAGAGACACTAATATTATTGTTATACGCGTATTTTTTGTCAGGAGCATAATTATATACTGTAAATAAACAGAACATTATATAAGTAAAAATTCCTCAATTTGGTGTTCAAATCTGTTCAGATCAACCGATTCCAAAAGAAACCTTAAATGGGAGGTTGAATGTGTTCATTTCATGCAGTCTGTGAAGAGAATACATAAAACCCATGACACACGCAAAACAAAATCCTTCTGTCGGAAGGATGATGATGGCAGGGAAATATTTCAGGACAACTTCAACCACAATAGATCTATTCCTTCATTAAATATGGGCAATAACACCATGTCAGTATATTGTGACTTCCTTTAGAACCCAACAAAGGTGCCCGTGTGATGTGAAATAAGCATTAATCAATTTCACATTATGCCAAGATCAAATTTTCCAAAAGACACTAATTATCACTTGATCACTAACCTACAGTTCATTTCTATGAGAACTTGCAAGTCTTGCTAATGGAGGCTGTAAATCTTGAGAGATGTTTTGTCATTGTTGTTGTAATGTCAATTTACCTTTTTGTCTTATTTCTACCTGCTTTGTGATATCATCACAAATAACAGACAGTTTCTCAGGTTTCGGGGTTACAAAGAGCCATTGATTACTGGAGGATAAGGGTATCCAATAGGTCTTTGTTAGTCTTAACACTCTAATTTCACAGGTAGGGGGAATATTTTTTAATGTGGGATGAAGTAGAGTGGATTCACAATCATTTCCAGGTATATACGACAGTATTGGTATATCTTCTTTACAAACGTTCTGTATAGGATTTGGGTGAAAACATCTAGTTAATTCATTAGTGGACAGTTTACCATACTGTCTTTTCAGAGAATCCATAAATATATAATCTTTCGAGGAATATATAAAAGAAAAGACATTATCTTGTTTGAATGTAGGAAAAGGGAGTATTTTATACAGATGGTATAGTGTTGAGGAGAGCAAGGGTATGTCAAGTACATACACGAGAAATTGGTTGTGTGAATAGATATGAGGTACAATAATGTGCTGTAACTCTGAAAAAGGCAGGCAACTTTTGAGCTGTTACAACTGTTTTGATCTTCTCGGCAGTTACGAATTGTGGTTGAAACGTCCCTTGTTCTGCATAAATTAATGCATCTACTAAAATTTCATATCCATGCTGACATTCTATTAACCCTCGTTCTATTGTCTTAATTTGTATATTGGCCGTAGTCACTTGCTCTATTTCTTGTTGTAATTCAAGAGTGGCATTACTTACTTTTTTGTCTAATTTGATTTAGCTGTCCTTTAAAACTTTTTCATTTTGATTTATACGTCTCATTGTCAAATTCACTGAATTAATAGTAGATTTGACTACTGTCGTCTGTTCGGAAGAAATATGTAAAAACTCTTGTTGTTCGCGTTCTAACTGATTAATGTGTGAATTGTACTCTCTTGCATCTGCTTGTGTTAAAGTTCCAAACAGAACCTTGGAAATTTCACCTACAAAGTCTAAAACCCCTCGCTTCCTTCGGTAAGATTGAGCCATGTCCCTTGACCCTGTGGGTAAAGAACCCAGTTCTTCTACGCACTTAAACCCGTGAACCCCTGCTCAAATGGGTAAGGGACAGGCTCATAAGAAACGACTTGCTTGTACGTGATATACTATGCCTCCCCAAGGTCGAGGAGGGGATCTCGGGAGAGGAAAACCACTGTCGGCACTATGGGCCAAGCTGGACGGATCGGCTAGCCCAAACTGGTATGGAACACACTGCACAAGTATACATAAATACAACTGGCGTTTCCAAACATATAAATAAATATATATTGATAACGTAAGTATACAGGTGGACTCTGCCTGATGGGCAGGGACTGGTCAGAACATGTGATAATAATTAATACAAAGCTACACTGTGCCTAGCCGCACAGAACTCAAGTCAGGCTCGCCTCATGGCGTCATTCAACTTCTCCAGTACAAACATGTACTTACGCAAGCCTTGAGGGCACTGGGAAACATAAACAGGTTACAAACACGCCTGAGGGGCGATCTGCTGTTTTACACAACCCAAAACAAAACCAAATTAACTTACGCTACGCGGCGTTCATAATTGAAAGGAAACCATCTCAACCAGTAAGTCACTTACTTGCGTTTCCTGAATTACAACACAAAGTTTTACCTCACGACTTGATCCAGCCTTGATCACGTCGTGAGGGCACTCTTCCCCCTTCAGACACTGCTACGGGCTGAAACCGAATTTCACAAGGTCAATTCAACATAACGAAACTAAATTTGGACGCAGCGATGTTACCTTTCCGAAGTCAACGGGGAGAGAGAGGACGATACATTCGTTTTACTATACAGGAAACCTCGCACTGCGTCCAGGAGGGGGGACAAGGTCAGCTGACCTGACGTCAGCTAAGACTTTAAGTAGAAAGAAGGAGGAATGGCTCGCATCCTGGCGTTTCGGGGGGGGGGGACTCCAAGGAACTTCACGGGGAAGAACGGTTGCACGGTTCAGGATACATCTGTTTTCAGGTATTCTGCTACTAGGTCTTTCAAAGAATCAATGTAATAGACCTTTTTGTTAACATGTGCTTTAAAAGAATTACAATCTGTCAGGTGGTACCAGGGAGCGCTTTCTAACCCATGGCAGTATTGTGAAACGCGTTTCTGATGCTCTTTTACTTTTCTCCAGAGATCACGTGTCGGTTTTTAAAATCAATTTAACTTACAACCTTCCATGTCATGGGGTAGAATGAGATCTGGCCCACTTCGTCAAAATAAATACCTGTTTCAGATGTTATAACCTCTACAAGTTCAGGCTTTAAACACTCACAACAAAGGAAGAGACTAATTCCGACAATCCACAGACGAATTGTTTTCATCTTGTCCTTCCTGTGAACAAAAGGGTTTTACTAAATTTACATGTATGGTACGTTTCTTTCTCTTTCCTACTTGCTGTATCACTAAATTGGGTAACTGCACTTCTTTAATCTCATACGGCCCTTCCCATAGTGCATCTAACTTATGTCTCGTATGTTTATTTTGCACAAGCACTAGCTCATTAACTTGGAATGCTACTACATTCTTTTCAGGAACTCTCTCCTGCTGTTTCTCTTTAAATTTCTGTAAATTCTGTTGAGCTATGTGATGACTTTCTCGCATCCTATGTTTTATCACATGTATTAAATCGTCATAATTATACAAAGTACCCTTCTCACTAAGTTCACCAGGAAGATTACACTTTCTTCCAAACAATATCTCCTAGGGAGAATATTTTGTTACTGAATGTGGGGTAGTATTAAAACAAAAACAAGCAAAAGGTAAGCATTGATGCCACGACATAGGTTGCTTTTCAACATAACTTCTTAAATAGGTTATCAACGTCCTATGAGTTTTTCTAATGCGCCATTACTCTAAGGATGATAGATGCTAGTATGTAATTTCTCAATCTGGAAAAGTTGGCAAAGGCCCTTGAAAATATCTGACATGAAGTTACTACCTTGATCTGTCACTATACTTTGAGGTAGCCCATAAATTAACAAAACATTCTCGAGAAACTTTTCACTAACCTCTTCTGCAGTTTGATCAATTAAAGGCACGGCAATTAAATACTTACTTAAATTATCCTGACAAGTTAGGATATATTTATGACCTTCTTCAGATGCAGGTAGAGGACATACTATGTCTAAGTAGATCTTTTTCCAAGGTTCCGGTTGAGTATCAGTTATTCTTAATTTAAGTCTTAAATCCTTACCTTGTTTTACCCTTTGGCACACTTCGCAATTTCGGATGAACTGGATAACATCTTCCTGCAAGTTTGGCCATGTAATATATAGCTTAATTCTTTCTAGTGTTCGTGAAATCCCTTGATGTCCTCCCACTAAATCAGAATGCATTTCTTTCAGAATTCTCAGTTTACGTTCTTTTGTCAGTTCTGTTTGTTCAAGAGTACAGACAGGATATCTGCTTAAACTGTCTGCATTGGTATTTTGTTTACCTGGTTTATGCTTGATTTCAAACTCATATCCCTCAAGCAGTAAACGCCATCTTAAGAGCCTCGAACTGGGGTCTTTTACATTAAATATCCACGTTAATCCTTTATGATCAGTCCAAATTTGAAAGGGTTTTCCTAACAGGTAAGGTCTAAAATGTTTACATACCCAGACTATAGCTAAACATTCTTTTTCAACAGTACTATAATTTAATTCGGCTCCATTCAAAGTCCTACTGGCATAGGCAACCGGTCGATCCTTTCCTGGGGTTTCTTGGCTTAAAACTGCACCGAATGCATAGCCACTAGCATCAGTGGTTAAAATAAAAGGTTGGCTGAAATCAGGATATTGTAAAATAGGAAACTCAATTAACTCTTCTTTTAATATCTCAAAACTTTCTTGCCATTGCCATTCTTTTCCCTTCTTCAACATATCCGTAAGAGGCTTTGCTAAAGAACTGAAACGTTCAACAAGTTTTCTGTAATAACCTACTAATCCTAAGAAAGCCTTTACATCATTTTCCTTTTCAGGAACCGAGAATTGAACCACAGCCTCGATTTTCTTTGGGTCTGGCTTTACTCCTTCTGCCGTGATAACATGTCCAAAATATGCTAATTCTGGTTTTAAAAACTCACATTTATCAGGCTCTATTTTAATATGGTACTTCCTGAATTGGTCAAAATCTTCTCTCAGTTTTCTATGATGTTCCTCTAGTGTCCTACCAGTGACAAGGACGTCATCTATATACACTAAACATCTTTCTCCTATAGATTCCCTCAGAATAGAATTCATCATTCTCTGAAACGTAGCCGGTGCTGCTTTTAGTCCGAATGGCATCCGAACGTATTCGAAATGTCCTGTGGGTGTGCTAAAAGCAGTTTTGCACCTGTCTTCAGGTGTGATTAGGATCTGATGAAAACCTGATGCACAGTCTAATGCAGAAAAATATTTTGATTTTCCTATGTTATCGAAAATCTGTTGAATGTTAGGAAGCGGAAAACTATCCCCTAAAGTGATTTCATTCAATTTACGAAAATCAACACAAATGCGCCATTTCTTTTTACGAGACGCGTCTAGTTTTTTGGGTACTTCGATAAGAGGGAAATTCCATTCACTTTTACTCGGAACTACAATACCGTCTTCTAACATTTCTTTAACTTGTTTATTTACCTCCTCTTTGTGTGTTTCTGCTAATCTATAGTTTTTTAACGTGATGGCTCGACCTTTTGGGAAGTGAGGAGTGGGGATATGATGCATAGCAGCGGTAGTTGCTGTTAGCTTATCATCGTGTAATTTAAAAATGTCAACATGTTCCTCACAAAGTTCTCTAATACTTTCTTCGCCTTCCTTTATATGTGTCAACCTTAATTTTTTGTTCAACTCGTCCAAACGTTGTGAAAAAAGCTGTTCCTTGCTTAGCCTTTCAAACTTACATGGGGGTTTAATTGATTTCGGTAGGGGTAAGGTCATAATGGGTTCTGCTGTTAAGTTTACTATTAAACAGGAAACAATTTCACCATTGCATTCGCCTAAGGAATTACCACAATAAACTCCAGGTAACAATCCTTGTTTCTCTATTAATCGGACACCTTTTTCTCTGGTTTGAATTTTCACAATACCCTCACTTAAAGGAGGTAAAGCAGGATTACGATTCATCACATAACCATTTTCAATTAGCCATTTACGTCCTAAAATGACATCAACATTACGTGGTAGCTCATCCACGATATAAAATAAAAATGGTTTACTTTCATTAATTTCCAAGTAAATGCCCTGTGTTAAACTTCTACAGCTTCCTGTTATTCCTTGCATTGTCACGGAGGTCTCGACAATATTTTCTTTTGGGAGTCTCTTTAAACTTTTCCTTCTTACTAAGGAAATCTGCGCGCCTGTATCTATTAAGCCAGTTCCCGCCTCTACTGTGAACTTGGGGCAAGTTACATAGAGCTCAAACGGGTTATGCCATCTCTGGGCGTCCCCTCCGAAGATTGGCATGTCAGAGCGTACACCATTTTGCATAAATGATAAACCTCCCATCGCAGTTACTATCTACACAATTTTTCCTCCAGTGTCCTCCGAAGAACCCAGGTCTTCATCAGCCTTTTGAGTGGGGGTGTCTCCACTCTCATCTGATG
>NW_019722977.1:0-970 GCF_002891405.2 Cryptotermes secundus | reverse complement strand
TCTTCATTATCGGAACTTTCATCATCTGCCATGATGAAAACAGTTGCCTACTGTATGTTGTGACTAACCTTTTACAGAAAAGTAAGGTAGAGTAGCTCCAAGCGATGCAGTTCTCGGTTCGAGGCTCGTCCCTGGGGTTGCCTCTCGCCGTATCTCGCGGCACCAGCTGCAATGGGCGTGACTGCGACTTCCCTGGGGATATCGGGTCGTAGTGCGTCTCCAAAGCCTTGTTGCTACCAACTTAGCGAAGTTCTCCTCACTGAATAGCACTGCGCACCGCTTCCTCCTAGGTGCAGACTCTGGAGTAACTCTTGGCTTCTCGGACACCTCTCGAAGCAGGACTCCCTAGGTCCAGATGGTGTGAACTTCCAAATTGTTGAGCTTTAAACCAAACGTTTCTTGCGAATCGAATCCAGCTATTGTCTTCAAAGATATCCCACTTCTGACACCATGTAATATCTTCTTGCTGGGTAAGACGGGTAAGGGACCCAATAATTGAACACGAATTTCTATGCTCAACAATTATACTAAGTTTTTATTAAAAGAAGTAAAAGATGTAGATCATATATACAGTGTGTATACAGTACAGATTTTCGAAGAAGTCTCCTGCTGTTTTTAACCTTACTGGTATTATATATTAAACTTTAAGAAGAGGGCCAAAGAGGGTGGGGGGAGTCATGAGTACAGAGTTTAAAAGTTCAGTTGTGTACGTGCAGCATTGCGCGTGGACGAACCAAAAAACTAGACTCTCTTCTCTTCAGCTTGGGGGAACATGTTATCGAAGTGTTAAAAGGTCAGGAGTTGATAACATGTATCAGGCTTGCGACAGACGGTTTCAACTGTCTCATGGAGAACCCTCTTGGCTAACACAAAAATTACACATTCAAATAGTATAGTATGATCGAAAGTCTAAGCAGATATTGTGACGTGTTTCGTTACCGAATACGCCGTAGAGATGGTTAATTGGTTT
>NW_019722976.1:0-1337 GCF_002891405.2 Cryptotermes secundus | reverse complement strand
CAAACCCTGTGGCTTTAGTCCACAAGCGGACTATACCAACCGAGCTACCGCNTAATAAGGTAGAATTCTCTGGCTAAGCATCAAAAACAAACCCTGTGGCTTTAGTCCACAAGCGAACTATACCAACCGAGCTACCGCAGCTGGTCAATGAAGTTAGTGCCAACATTTGCCTTAGCATCACATATGAAAATAGAGTAAATGGGAGAGAGGAGACATTTTTAGCCTTAGCACTAGATGGAACTGATCTCTTCCACATTCCTGTTGGTCTCTCTGTGGGGAAGTGATCACTTCCCCACTCAAGGTGCTCTGTCTGTGGGGAAGTAATCACTTCCCCACTCATGTTGGTCCCTCTGTGGGGAAGCGATCACTTCCACACTCCTGTCGGTATCTCTGTGGGGAAGTGATCACTTCCCCACTCATGTTGCTCTCTCTGTGGGGAAGTGATCATTTCCACACTCCTGTTGGTCTCTCTGTGGGGAAGTAATCACTTCCCCACTCATGTTGGTCCCTCTGTGGGGAAGCGATCACTTCCACACTCCTGTTGGTCTCTCTGTGGAGACAGGGCCTCCAATTCATGTTACACTGGACTCTGAGTGTGCCTCGTAGTTGGTCTCGACATGATGACTGAACATTCCTGCCTGTGCTAGGACTCAAACCCAATCAATTTACTGAGATATCCTAACTGAAAGCAAAAATAATATACTTAATTTTTAAATCTCTCATGTTTGCGAATCATGAAAGTAATGTGATTACACACTGTGTAACTATTTTCCAAAGATTTATTTCTCATTTATTTACTTCTTACAGAGCTACGCCTCTTCCTTGTACAATTTACAAACCAAACACCAGCATACTCCTCAACAGTGCTCAAACACTTTGTACAGATCTGGCAAATTGGCAATCTGTAAAATAGTGGCATCTTCTGCGAACCTCTTCGGTGGCAAGAAGCTGAGACGCAGAGCTGGATATACTTGTATGATGTGCTCAATCACCCACCTAAGATCTCGAGTGTCATCCAACTCTCTGAAATTCAAATGAGGTTATACAAACAACCAGACATTTTCAAATATTAAAGCCAATAATTATATTTAATTTATTAACATTCTTAAAATATGAAACTGGGGAAAAGGAACATTAGAAATCAATTAATATAAAGGAATAAAGGGCTAATAAATGGGGCATGCAGTAGTGTAGTTGGTTAAGGCAATATGCTACAAGCCAGCAGGTCTTGGAATCAAATCTCGATGTCATTGGATTTTTTTCAGTTTAGTCCTTCCAGCTGCACTATGGCGCTGGGGTCAATTCAGCCTCTAACAGAAATGAGTACCAGGAATATT
>NW_019722975.1:0-225 GCF_002891405.2 Cryptotermes secundus | reverse complement strand
ACTTATATAGCATTGTGAATTTTCCAACTAGAGTCACCAACACTTTAGTCACTGCTATTGATAAACATAGAAATGAAATCTACTCCATAAATTCACTATCAAATGGTCTGTCAGACCATGATGCTCAAATTCTATCTTTAAGGAACCTTAAATTCCCAAATTCACCCAATTATTTTGTTAATACTAGATTTCAAGTTAAATCTTAATTGTGAAACTTGGGCTGAT
>NW_019722974.1:0-554 GCF_002891405.2 Cryptotermes secundus | reverse complement strand
AAAATTTTGGAAACTCTTCCAATAAAATTAAAAACACCTCTTTTAGTTCTTTCAGCTTGTGTATGCTAACTATCGGAATGAAATACCTCCTCCTCTTTATTCTTAGTAATTTCGGAAATTATGCGCCGCGTTCTATGAATTCTCAGTGCGCTCTGATTCATCAGGGACAGGTCCGACTGACAGGTAGAAATGGCTTCAGGTGGCAATTCTTTACACATTGCTCCAGTCTGAGCGACAAAATCTACAAGCGTATTGTAAGTCGTCTCCAATTTCGATATGTTTACATACGTTACAAGCTTCCATTCTGTAGTATATAGTTCCATCTGACCTATGTGATCATAGTACAGTCCGGGCGTGTCCTCATAGTTCTTGACTGTGAAGTCTACGGCTACGACGGCGACGACGGCGACGCACATCGCGCTCAAAATCAACAGCGTCTCGAGTGGCATGTCAAGCTGAAATTAAATGAAAAGCTTCAGTCTGTTGCTGTGCACTTTGAAGTTTTTTTTTACCTGAACGTAATACGCAATTTACACCTGTGACTTCGACCACGG
>NW_019722973.1:0-384 GCF_002891405.2 Cryptotermes secundus | reverse complement strand
CACAACTACCAACAATTTGGCCACGTCTGGGCTAACTGTAAGCAAACTCCTCGTTGCCTGTGGTGCGGGGGTGGCCACCTGCACAGAGAGTGCCCCGAGAAAGAGAACGCTACCTCTACTACTACTACGCTACAGCGTGCTGTAGGTGTGAGTTGAAGGATGGGGAGAAACCGCATCCCGCAAACTACCGCGGCTGCAGTCACGCGAAGGAGGAACTACAGAGGAGGAAATTGCAGAGAGCACCCAAAACCACAACAGGAAGGGTGTTCTCATCAAATATCGTCACTCCTGGATTCTCCTTCGCGGCGGCTCTCCGAGGCAACACATTGAAGGAGCAGAGGTCTCAGACTCGACATACACCCGTGGCAGTCCCACCAGCAGTCA
>NW_019722972.1:0-499 GCF_002891405.2 Cryptotermes secundus | reverse complement strand
CTCATGTTGGCGTCCATTCTTGCCAGCATTTCCATCATCTGCTGCGTCTCCAACTTGTAGCGGTAAAATTCTTTGAAGCGTATTTAAGCTCGTAAACTTTCTGACACCAAATTATCACGTGTCTTGAGTTCTATCTCGTTGATCACGTGTGTAAGTTCAAATCCCAATTCTGACACCAGTAGTCGCGTATCGGGCGTATATCGCGACAAATAACTTCACGCCANGATGTAGCGAATTTTATTTCACATTCGCACTTACAATCACCCAAATTACAGATTTACGGTTACTGCTATCTGCAGTATCACAATTAGTACACTCCAAATGCCAGAATACAACTGACTAGTTGCTGGCTAACTCGGCGGTAGCTCCAGGACTCACTGACTGACTCAGTACAGCTCGACTCGGCGACTGTTACAGTACAACTAACTGTGAATTGCCTTCGCTTCTCCCTATGTAGACTCGATCGGATAATAGGGCCACGTAATAGGCACCCTTGTTG
>NW_019722971.1:190-445 GCF_002891405.2 Cryptotermes secundus | reverse complement strand
GAAACTCTGCTATTCCAAAATGGGTTCTTAGCATTCAAATCACCTTCGAAAATAGTCTTTCGTCTGAAGTTTAAGAGCTCAATGATATCAGCATCACTCCAGGCTTTGCCTGGAGATTTGTAAACAGCTGCAAGCAGCAGTTCGCTATTATCAATTGGTATGCAGACCCCTGTCGCTTCTACTGAAGCAAGGGGTGGTAGGTCTACATGGTTATGGGGAATGCCTTTTCTTACTGCAACGGCAGTTCCGCCCTTT
>NW_019722971.1:0-181 GCF_002891405.2 Cryptotermes secundus | reverse complement strand
GTAGATACTATAAAAGTGGTAATTTGGAATAAAGAACCTCTCATGAGGTTTCATATGTGTCTCTGAAAACAGGGCCACGTCTACGTGTAGGTCTTGCAGCTGTTTACTGAGCTCATAGCGTTGCCTTCCAATGCTGTTCGCATTAAAAGCTATGACTTTGAGGGGCCTATGAACTCTAGTG
>NW_019722970.1:213149-234363 GCF_002891405.2 Cryptotermes secundus | reverse complement strand
TTATGAGGTCATCTGGCTCTCTCTCTTTCTCTTTCATGATTTTTTCATTTTCTAAGCTGTTTGTGCCTTATCAAAGTAAAGTAGGCAATTAGTTATTATCAGAAATTCGTTTTAACTCTACGCGGTAACGTAGTTGGTTCAGGCACTATGCTACAAGCTGGAAGGTCACGGGATCGAGTCCCGATGAGGTGGATTTTTCAATTGACCGGCACTATGGCCCTGTGTCAACTCAGCCTCTAACAGAAATGAGTACCAGGAATCTTCCTGGGGAAAAGAGCAGCCGGTGCGTAAGGCTGACAACCTTAGCGCCATCTGTAAGCCGATTGTCGAAAAAAATATGGTAGCCTCGAAGTCTCACAACACTACAGAAATAGCTTTACCTTTATCTTTGTAATATCGATTTTTTAAATCTTACGTACTTAAATATCTCTGAGATATTTATGTGATTACGTCATGTATCTCGTTTATTAATATCATTTAAATGGTTGTTCATTGCTATATTGTTGTGATTTTTTTGAAGATCACGGTCCACTGAGACGTGAAACTTTGTAGTTTTGTAAATATGTACCAATGTCTCAGAGGAATTTGCTGCCTCCTTCTTCAGAGAATAAGATGCATCTACCCTGAAGATGCAGGCAGCAGTTTGTCTCATACATTAGTATTGTCACGTGTAATGTGGTGCGTAACTTATAGACGGGTTCTGGATTGGATGATTGAATATATTGACACCTTATACACAGTACTCGGAACTACAGGCACTTATAGCGCTACCACACTTTACATTTCACCATTACACACGCATTAGGGTTTCAGTAATCACTAGTCGTATCCTGGCAACGGATTTATAACGGTCTCACTGTAATTTCAAATCACATAAGAAGTCTTCTTTTCACAGACAAATTCCTTCTTTGCTGTTATTCTGGGACTACCAATTCCAAAGACTCCAGTTAGCTCAGTTCCTCTGCTCCCGAACTCATATCTATTCTCCTCAACTGCACTCTTCTTTAAAACCACTTTGTACGGACCACGCAGAAAACACAGCCTCTCTACTATTGGAAAGGCGTGATTACAGCGCCGTTGCGTACCAACGGAATTTACTCGATTGTTGCTTGCGTATTCGTTGCCGAGGAAACGCGTTTACCGAGTTGTTGTCTTGCAATAAACGTCTATTCTGACTTCAATATTCTGGTTTTCGAGCGTCATATCACATAATATAATACTGATATTCTATGCGGCCGGTGAACCAGGACTAATATAGAAGGAAACAAACGACGTAAAATTAACCTGAAGCCTGCTCGAAATAGAGATATTTGCTAGCAGATAGTTTATCCCTGCAATGTATGTCATATCCTTCAATAGACTATGTATAGCTTATGCTACAACATGGGATCACAGGGTGTCCACGGGATTTCAAGGAGCGTTAAATATTAAAATATTCCCAGGGGCCAAGAGCAATCAGAAATCAACGAATATTTGGCGCCAATGTTATCACTACAGCAACCTTCCAAATTCAATTTAGTCTGCAGACATCCAGTGTAAGAGTCGCGGCAGTCAGGATTGGGATCTAGAGCTACAGGTGGCACCAAAATAACGTTCCCTTTCCTCCTCCTTCTAAGTACATTTACAGGTACCGTGAAGACTCTTGCTCACAACACAGGTGTTTATTTAATTATTTATTACTCTAAATTAATGAATTTTCCGTCACATGAGGTGCAGTGACATGATTGTGGGTGCCGAGTAAGAGGGAACTCATTAAGAGCGGTTCTGGTATTTATAAATTATTTGGTAAAAGAAAAGCTGGAAAAACCATGGAAACAAATGGGGGAGAGGATGTATAGAGACATATTTTTTTGAGCTCGGCAATAGTCGGACGTGAGTAGTCAACTTTACGCACCGGGTCGCTTTACCCCCATGGAAAGAGCCCCCGGTAGCCGTTGTATAGGATGTTGGGTGGACCGCATAGTCGGTCTGGACTATTGGAGAAGTAAAATTCTGACCCTACTGGGACTCGAACTCGTACTCCTCTGTCGTCCAACCTGTAGCCAGTATTCTGTTTGGAATTGGATTGGAATCCCTTCTGTATGTGTTGACACTGTTCGTCTGAATATTTATTCAACTGTTATTCAAGCATGACGGAGTTTTAAGTGGAGTTTGATGCTACAAACTGTTACATTACGTACAAAGGAGCAGTGTTGGGGAGTAATTACGCTCATTTTTGACACAGTTCCCGATATTCCTGTATCGTGAACATTAATTGTATTCGCCATATATTTTCTGTACTGTTAAAGGGGCCCCACAATATTGTCACGTGGTTAGAGGTACGCTTGACGACAATAGCGGGTTCTCGTTCGGATGAGCGGGTTCTCGTTCGGATGATCGGATTTACTGGCACTTCTTTTACAAGTTCTCTTAATTACAATTAACACAGCACTATCACTGATTTACACACTTTCAGTTCACCGTTGCACACGCACTAAGATTCTCGTTTCCACTAGTCGTCTCCTGGTAACACAGAAACTCTCACTTCAAATTATTATGAAGTCTTCTTGTCTTCAGTCACTTTGTACTCCTATGTCCTAATGAGTGTTCAGTTAATCTTCACACTTCACTAAGGACACGCTCCATTCTAGTCCTTGTACTCGCAACTGCTCCTAGCTCTCGAATTCACTTCTCTTATAAGCACTCTGCATAGATCTCAAAGATGGCAAAGTCCATATTGCTGGTGACGTCACAGCGTTGCATGGCATGGTCCGATAGGTGGAAATGTGTTCACTGAACCGTTGCCTAGAAACGCATTACATGAACCCGTTGTTGTGTGTGTGTTATTACTTAGCAACGGCTGTTCTATGGCTCGACAGTTCTTGCATGGAGTAAATACGCCACAGTATCATAACATCCAAAATACGATTGTCACTCTGTATATTATGTGCCTGAACACGAAAGTGACCATATGCGAATGTGTGCATATTCTGGCATATGCTTGTATAAGTGTACCTTCCCAGTGACGGAACTGTTTGTAGAGTTACAAACGCTATTCAGTGAATTGTTAGTGTTATGGATTTAGTGAAACCTCGGTTGCCTATATTGATAGTCTACAGTTTCTATATCATTCATCGAAAACTACACTTGAAGAATGCCGTCGCCTGGGACAGAGCGCCACAACCCAGAAGACATCATTTTTCATAGTCACAGCCGTGAAAACCTCAAATCTTACAAAACTGCAATTGCTTAAAGCGAATTCTCGTTGGAGTGCAGAAGATTGGTTTCAAGTGACAAGACATGCAAATTTTATAATTAGAATTCCCTCATTTTCACTAAATTAACTCCATGGATCTGAGCCCTTCTTGAGAAACCACCAGGCGCTCAACTAATAAAGAAATTTTTATCATTTTATGAAACCAAAAATTTCTTAACCTTGTTCGCAAAAACCCTCCACTGATCCATATCCTAAGCCAGTTGAATCCAGTCCATACCACCTCAACCTATTTTTTTTAAGAACAATTTTAATAATACCCTCCCACCCACACCTAAGCCTTCCTATTGGCTTCTTTCCTTCTGGCTTTCCCAACAAAATCCTATATACATTCTTCTTGTCCCCATTCATGCTACATTCTCCGCCAATGTCACCCTCATTGACTTGATCATTCTGATTATATTTGACGAGGAATGCATGTTATTATGCCGAAGGACGTCTAAACTTATTTGAACGTTTTTCTTACTGTGTAGAGCAGTATAGGATGATGAAACACTGCCGACATCCCGAAACCTTACGTCTACAATAAGAGTCCAAGGGTTCCCGACACCACGACATTGCGTCTTCTTCAATAAATCTGCAAGATTATAGCATGTCCACTATGGGAGACATTTAAATTTCATACAACGTACATCTGAGGACATGAGTGAACAAGCAGTAGGTTTAAATGTTCTGTATAAAATGTACAAATAGAGACCTTAAACAACCCGTAACACCAGGCGTGGCATTCAACATCTGAAATAGAGACGCTAAGTTATTTCTCTTACACAGGTGACTATTCTGTACTCAAAATTGTGAAGAAATCCTCACAGAAATATAGGTGTTCCAGTGATAAACAATCCACACTGAAAGCTGACACCTTTAAAGAAACAGTCGTAATTCAGAAGACGCTTGAGCCATTGAACTAGAACTGCGTGGGTGCAAATGTAAAACAAGCTCCGTGGCTTTAGTCCGCAAGCGAACTATACTGACCGAGTGACCGCCTCTTGTCGGCGAAGTTAGTGCCAACTTTAGCGGATAGAGGGTGTCACGTGGTCAGCGCAACTGCCGTTAATCTCAGTTTTCTAGATATGAGCCAATATTTCCTTGAAATAGCTCCTAAATTATCCTCACGAGGCTGAGTGGAACCCGTTCCAGACCCACTACTTCTCAGAAACTCTGGTAGGGTCGGGAATCGAACCCGGAATATCTTTGGTCTGTAACCAGGAACTAAGACCACTAGATCACAGAGGCTGTCGATAGTAAGAATTACATGTATTTCCTGTCGCTATTGGAGACGCCAAGGAAAATGACCAGACAGTTTCAAGCAAGAGTTACCACTTCTCAGTTCGAAAGAAGTATCTCAGCAAGTTACTTCCGAAATATTGTTACTGCACACAAAAGGAAATATTTTCCTTTGCACCCAGTCAGATCGGTTCCATGTCCACGGAGCGCTCCATGTTCAGGGATGCTGTGCACGTAGACAGGACGCGCGTCGGTCTTACTGGGGTTGAAGAGGGTAAAGACATGTAGGGTGAGCTGATTTCAGGGAAGACAAGTTGTCAGGGAGGTGGACAGGCATGCTTAACACACGGATGTTCCTCAGTGCCCGTCGGTAGGTTGATTCCAGGTCTCCGGCTGATCTCAGGACTGGGGACATAACAGCGTCAGCAAACAGTGATACGGGATTCTATTTTTCTAACAGCAGTGGAAGTTTATATGAAAGCAATCTGAATGTAAACGAAATTCAAGAACACATTCAATGGCTTCCATTGATTTATATTTCACGTTTGTTTCTGAAAAGACTAGAATTAACAAACAGGAACCGGGATAGCTCAGTCGGTATAGCGACGTGCTGCACGGACGGAGCACTACACCTGACATGGGAAAGAAATGTTCTGTACTCGACAGCTCCCGGATCGGATCTATGGCCCACCGAGCCTCCTACCTAATCGGTACCGATGGCTCTTTGCCCAGAGTTAACGCCGCAGGAGAGTGAAGATTACGAATCACGTCCATATAGTTCTGAAGTAAAGAGTGGTGGAGCTATACCTCCAATCGCCCACATGTCTTCATGGCCTGGTGCTTAATTAATTGAACACCAGAACTAGTGCAGTTTCCGCAGCAACGAATACGCTAGCTACCGGTTTTCATTTCCGTGGTTACGGTCTCTTTTATTTGCGTTGTCGCGTGAACTTGTCACCCAGACAACGATGCAGGAACGAGACTACCGAGACGTTTTCTAGCAATGGACGCCCTCTCTGACTCAGATATTCCAGCTTTCAGGCGGCGTGCCACAATTTGAATGACTCTTTCTGAATCCAAAATCACGCTTTCAATTATCTTTCGAGATGGGTGCACTGTTGTCACCAGCTGTCCTTAAAATTTTATTGTTGTAATGTCTGTCTTTAGAAAGCAAGAGAATACAGTCCAGGATAACCTTCAGTTACTCTAGTAGATCATAACCCCGTTCCAGACCCACTACTTCTCAGGAAAACTGTTAGCGCCAGGAATCGAACCCGGTACCTCTGGATCTGTAGTCAGGAACTCTGACCACTAGACCAAAACTATACAAAAACAGCTCTCTCAGTAAAATTACAATCAATCGCCTGAAGACGGAAGTAGAGTCAACACCGAAACAAGTACGAGTATAAGCCTATTTGAGACAATGCGTGTTGCCTAACCTGAAGAACTTGTTGATGCGAAGGCTTAACGTGCCGAAGTAACTCACCTGCTCCGTTCTTCTTTCGTTCCGAACGGGGCGGTAGAATCCTATAACCGTCTCACCAAGAACTACCCACGTTTCGAGCGTTTTTGCGTCTCGGCTCACCGTCCCACAAGAAACATTTCTTGCTTCCGTTTACAAGAGCCAACTCCTCGTGTGTCTGCTTTAGTTTACAAAGTTTCCAGTATCTAAGTTACATAGCGTTCGGCGGCCCGTGTTCAAACCCGGTTCTGGTCAAATGGGATTTGTGGTGGACAAAATGACGCTGGGGTAGGTTTTCTCCGAGTGCTTCAGTTTCCCCTGCCAATCTTCATTCCACCAAATTCTCCATCATCATAATCACCAGGAGCAAATACAATAGTCCAATCAGTGGCCGCCGTGCCTAGTGGACCCAACTGGACTCCACCCCCAACTATGCGGATTTTACAGAGTGTTGAATGCTAGGATGACTGGTGAACTGGAAATGATTTAAAAGCTTCTGGTCGTGTCCTGTCGATAGAACTATCTCATCATTTGCCTGGAGGGGCTGAATAAAACTACGAAAATATTGAGCCAGGATACTCGGTAAATGATAGTGATTCCAACTGAACGCCCACAAATGTGCAGTGTTACCGCTACATCCGTTTGCTATCCGGTCATGCTTAGTGACTGCGCTCTTTCGTGTCATTTGTTTCTTTTGACTGTATTGATCATTTACTTTGGCTTCCTTCGTGTGTAGTTTATCAGGCTGGTTGCAGAGCAGTGCGTCCATTGAAACAAAATAATAATCACTGAAATTTGAACCTTTTAATATAGCCTCACTATCTTTCCGGAAATTATGTGTTTATACTGGGCTTTCACAGTATAGGACGTAAAAAGGTAAAAATATCCCTGTAACAGGCCATGGAGGCCCACTGGGTTGTGAGACGTCGAAGCTCCCACATTTTTTAGACAATCGGCTCACAGATGGCAATGAGGATATTAGCCTTACGCGCCGGCCGCCCTTTACACCCCAGAAAGATTCCTGGTACTGATATCCCTGTAACAGGCCATGGAGGCCCAGAGGGTTGTGAGACGTCGAAGCTCCCACATTTTTTAGAAAATCGGCTCACAGATGGCAATGAGGATATTAGCCTTACGCGCCTGCCGCCTTTTATACCCCAGTAAGATTCCTGGTACTCATTTCTGTTAGCGGCTGAGTCGAACCCAGGGCCATAGTGCAGGAATAGAGGGATTGAAATAATCCAATGACTTCATCAGGAATCGAATCTAAAACCTTTCGGCTTGTGTTACAGGGCCTCAACCAGCTACGCTATCGCGTCTTTCACAGTGTTACAAAAGAGATTTTGGAATGAAATATATTGAAATGTATGTAGGAAACAGACTCATTGTTCCTGAATATGTGGAAGTAAGGAGAAAATAAAATTAAAATACACAAGATAGCTCAGTAAGTTTAGAGTAATTGGGGTTCGATTNTCCTGTGACTGCGTGTGTTATAATGCTTGGCCTGCTGGGTATGTGTCACCTGAAGATGGCACCTTTGTGCCGAAACATGTAGTGCAGGAGTGAAGAGTGAGGGGGTTGAGTAGTCTGGACGTGAGACTAAACTCTCCCATCCGTGTTGTGCCGAAGTTAGGCACACGTGCTGGGCGGTACAACTCCAGTCCCCCGTAAGCCTTCACTAATCTCAGGCACGACTTTAGCTTTACCTGTCCTGCACTTGACCGTGTGGACTTTCTTTCGTTGGTCTCAATTTGGTTTAATTGAAATATAGTACGACACGAAAGAAAAGTCAGTTCATCCTCCCACAGAAACTTTATTTGTGCACACCCATTTGAACCCAGGCTTTGTCCGAGAACGCAGCTATAAAATGTCCGCTGGAGCGATTTGATGATGTGGGTACTGTGCGAGACATTTATGATATCATCCCAGCGGGTTAATGCTTCTGTGTCATCTGTTGGCTTAGCGGAAGAAGAAGATATGATTTATTTTAGAGAAACATCGTAAAAGCTTTAGTAACCGTGCACTGAAACAATTAAAGAAAGAAGCGACCACAGAGTGGACTAAAGCCGCGACACTATTATGTTGCTCTTAGAGCCCACCTCTGTACATTTCTATATTTCTCTCATATTTTTACGTGTTTTTGGCCTTAGTACAGAACACTGCTGACGTCATCTCTGATGTTTAAAGCCCCTCACGATTTTCCGCTTGTTTTTGTGGATTATTCAACGATGCTTAGATCTCCTAATTATACCACTTCGGATGATAGGATGACTGATGAATTGGAACGGATTTGGAAGGATGCAGTCGTGGTCTAATTCAGGTACTATCGCGGAAATTTCCTCGAACGATTGCGCAAAACCTCGGGACCTAGTGTCCGGGTCACACCAGTACTACTTGTTTCGTCAGATCATTTAGATGGAAGGTAATGTTTCAATAAGGAACTATTTTTCATTCTTGAAATAATTTTGAAACCATTTAGAAAGTGTTCATCGTAACTAACTAACTAACTAAAGTACATGAAGCAGAGTTTTAGAAGACGCCAGTCGCTCAGCTCCTCCAGAATTTTTCAACATTTTATGGAATCTGAAGGTTCATTACCTTGCTCACAAGAGGCCCTTATTTATTCCCATCTCATAGCAGATTAAACCAGTTCATATCATCCAAATTTATAATTCTAAGATCATTTTTAATATTATCCTCCTACCTACGTCGAAGACTTCCCATTGGTTGCTTTTTCTGGCTTTCCCATCAACATCCAACATGAATGCGTCTGTTTCCCATTCGTGCAACATGCCCGGCTCATCTCAACTTCCGTGACACCGTTATTCTAAATATACTTGAAGAAGAATACAAGTTATGAAGCTCCTCATTATGCATTTTTTTCCAACCTCCTATCACGTCTTCTCACTTCGGTCTAAATATTCTCCTCAACACCCCTTTCTCAAACACCCTCAGTCTGTGTTCCTCCCTTAATAACAGAGACAAAGTTTCACACCCATGGTGTGTTCATCGTATAGTAAAGTAAAGTAAAGTAAAGGTATCCCTGTAACAGGACGTGGAGGACAATAGGTTTGTGAGATGCTGAGGTTCCCACATTTTCTATACAATCGGCTCATAGATGGCGCTAAGGTTATCAGCCTTACGCGCCGGCGGCCCTTTACCCCAAAGAATATTCCTGGTACTCATTTCTGCTAGAGGCTGAGTCGACCCCAGTGCCATAGTGCGGCTGGAAGGGTTAGGTAAATTGAAAAAATTTAATGACCTCATCGGGATTCGATCCTGCGACCTTCCGACTTGTAGCATAGTGCCTCAACTAACTACGGTACCGCGTGCCTGTAGGCGTTATCTAAAATACAATATTCGATTAATTTCATGGTCCTTAATATGCAGATTCCTGGAATTAATTAAATAATTTTCCTGGGGAGTAAAGCGCGGCCGGCGCGTAAGGCTGACAACCTTACCGCCATCTCTGAGCTGATTGTCTAGCTAATGTGGGACCCTCAACGTCTCACAACCCTATGGGCCTTCACGGCCTGGTACAGGGATAGTTTTACTTTTTTTTAATATGCAGATAAAGTAAACACCACTACACATTTTGTATTGAAAAATATTAACGCAAATGATACAACGGCATTTAATGCACCTAGGCTGTTGGGCGTTTCTTCTGAAGTTTTCTCGAAACTGCGAATTATATCTTTACAGTTTTTTTTCTTTACCTTCAAACACGCGATTCTCTAGTGCAAAATTTTTCATCTTCTAAAGTCAGGGATTGTAGTGCGTATTTACACGTGAGTAACGTCAACTATTATGGACGTCCTCTGGTCACCGATACTGATTCGGGATTACGATAGGCCGAAAGCGATGTCATTAACGGACAAGCCCGAAAAATTACATGCAGTGCTGGCTCACGATACTACGAGTAGAAAGCTACGAGTTACCATTTCATATGGCACAGCACCCAAAAGACTCATAGCAGCTACTCACAGTGCTCAGTTTTACAATCCATTGCAGCTTAACAGTGCATGTTACTGACTTCTGTCTGAGAAGCAAATAAACACGCCGTGCGGTGTATCGTATAGAGAATTTAACTCCAGATGAGTATTCCGCTTCCGAGGTAACCATCAATGAACAGAGCTAGTTCTGCTCCAACTTCACAACTTCGCATTCTGGCCAGGTTTTCGTCGGTAAAGACAAAGTTGTTCCTGTGTCCAAACACCATACACTTGGTCGCCGACTTAGACCGACTTCCGTTCTGACTGACAGGTCGTAAGTCGATCTGGTCGTATGTCGGCCATATATTTATTAACAGTATTTTTTAATATTTCTAATCTTTTTTTTTCATCTTTATAATTTATTTTTAAAAACTTTTACATTTTAATTATGTTTATTTTTAATTTTTTTGTGGTCATAAGTGCGGCCGGTCGTAAGTCGCATAGGTCTAAGTCGACGATCAAGTGTATTTCAAACACATGTGAAAGAAGATTAAATTAACTATTCCTTGCTTTGTATAATATTGATTGATATTTCAGTTTTTCTCTTATTATTTGTATATTAAAGTTGACCAAACTATTTAAGTAGAAATATTGATAAATAATGTTATATTGTATTCTTGCTACTGAAAGCATCCATAAAAAAGCTACGAAAAAATGATGAAATTCCTTTCCAACCAGACCTTTTATCTTCACTCATTGGTCAGCGCAGTCGGTTCGTGAGCGGCCATCTTTAGCTGCTCTTCCTTTATACCGTTTCCATTAAATAGGAAGCCGGTCTTGATGCCGTTGCCATTATAAAGATATCCCCTCCCGCCGCGGAGCTGAGCTCAGTTGTAGAAACCATGGGCAGTCACAATATTGACTTCGGCCACTGACTTCAATGTTTTTTACCATGAACGACAGACGCTATAACAGAAATTCATGGCCGAGTAACTAGCTCCCTTGCTTTGTAATCGGAAGGTACCTCGTTCAGATCTCGTCCAGGAGGTCAGATGTCTTGATTAAGGTATTCTGTGATTTTCCACGGTGTTTAGAGGCAAATTCCGGGATAATATTTCAAGTTAACGATCGTTTTCTTCCAAATTTTTCCAGTCCATTAGTCACTAATCACCCTATGTGCCGTCGCTATATACTCAGAACGTTAATGAATGAACGTTAAATAAAACATAAACAGAATATTTTCTGGGTCTGAGGTTCTCGTTATGGCGGGTTGTAAAATTCTCCATTTCGTATATTGCCCCACTTTCGGAGAAACATATTGCTTCCATCCAGCAGGGAAAATATATTTCTTTGAAGCTTCCTGGTCTGTTCGAAATACATTTCGTTACAACCCGGAATTTATTACCCTTCAGAGGGTTTCTAGGGCTGCAAATAGGAAATTATACTTTATGAATTCTCTCCGGAACATCAGATCTTTCAAAATTCGATACAGTTTGATTTCACAGAACCACTACGCACCTGCGCAGTACGACATTGGTCTCTCTGTGTCTGTTGCCTCAATTCGCAGTCAACAGATTTTGTTGAAACAAAGTATTCAAATTATAGAGGCTCCTCCTGCGATAATATTGCGAAGACTTAGACTGACAAGGCTGGGAAGTGAAAAACATCTCTCCATTCTTCACAGTGGCTCTATTTTTGTGAAATGAATGCGCAGAAGCTGTTGCTACCTTACTGAACACAGGCTCCTTGAAGTGCAAAGATGTGACCCGCATAGCGCACCGATTGGACAATACCCTGCTATTACCTATAACACTGTAGTGTATAGACACTGTATACTGAAGAATTTCATGTTACGCATCGATGACCCCATCTCTTCAAAACCCCCAGGACCTCTTAAATCCCCCCACTGCAGAATCCTGACATGCAGGTGTTTTATAAACCGTATTATATTTCAGTCCCTTTGCGCTTCCAGGTTTATTTTTATTCCACTTAACTTATTTTGAAGAAATATAAGAGAAGGCTTATGAAATAATCTTGCTGTCTGTATGTCTATTTATCCCACCTATCGTTGTTAAGCATCAGCTGGTAAATATGACACAGCGGCCATGAATACACACGCAACAATAGAGGAACTACTGAACGCGGTGTTTTCTATGACGTCCGTATCAGATATTTAGTATGTGGTGAAAGGAAAGTATGCGATTAGTTCTTCTCAGGAATTATTGTATGTTTATGATGCATTTCACGATGGTGTTAGTTACCCGACACCATCTATCCGCTAAAGTTGGCACTAACTTCGCAGACAAACAGCGGTCGCTCGGTCGGTATAATTCGCTTGCGGATTAAAGCCACGGAGTTTGTTTTGTTTTATTGTTAATCATCTTGACGCTTCTCAGACACATCGTTTCAGAAACTGTATTTGTTTCCGCCGTCATGTGTATTCCTGTTTTTTCGGCGCGTAAGAAAGACATTGGACTATCGTTGGGTCCCTGGTCATGGTCAGCGTAACATGCCAACCACAAAACGTATATTCAGAGTAGCCTAAATAATCTATCTCTATTATTAAATGTTGAAAATATTTTCAGGTACGTTATTTCTCAAGAGTTTTGTCTTCTGAGTTATAACGCCTTGTATTTCGTTGAAAACCAATGGAAGTTTCGGAGGAAAATGTCGCCTAGTTCTTCATAATCTAAAAGTAAGGTATGTTTTCTACCCACTCACAAACTAGTTTCTTCTTTAGCTCATAATAAGACCCTGAAGATGGAGGCGACACGTTCCTCCAGAAGTGTCGATTGATTTTAACGGACTACACGGGGTTATATCCCCAAAACCAGAAAATTTTATAAAGACGACTGTGAGAACCTCAAATCTTTCATTATTTTTCAGTTTCTAGAATATACATTGAAAACAGGATTCAGAGTCCAAACTTAAGGGTATTTTATAATTTCAGTGGCAGTTAAAACATAATTCCGAAGGTGATTATATGTTCCATGCACGGAAAATTCTGCTTCGGCACTCCATCTAGTTTCGATATTAGAAACGGTGGAGCTATAACTCCACTCCCCCCCCCCAGTGTCTTCATGCCGAAGTCCTTAATTAATTTAACATCTCCTTTTATGCTGTTAGTAATATGTACTTTACACATTATAAGCCTTAACGCTCATATAATAATGAGAAACATGATAAGGTTGTAGAATTTTTATAAATTATGAAATACAGTAAATACACTGATATTATCGTTGAAAGCGGTAGACCATTCTGTTTAATTTGTCCCGAAAACGATATTTCTTGAATGCGATTTAATTTTGAAAATTATTATTAAATTTAACCATTTAATTTAGGATTGAAATTAGTGCTCACAAAGGGCGTAGCGAGGATATTATATTTTATTGCACAATTTTGATCATGATCCAAGACATCAAGAAATAAAATAATCAAACATCAAATTTGGCCTATTCTGGCAAAGAAATAAGCAGCAACCAAATTAAAACAAATAATCTGACGTCTAATTTTGTCCTATAGTTCTTTTTTTTTTTTTAATTTGATTGTACTTTAGGGAATAAATCTATATAAATAAAAATGTATAACAAATAAACCTAAATCAAATATTCAGTACTAGATTTTATGTCACATTTGGGGGGCACGCGGCAGCGTAGTTGGTTGAGGCATTATGCTACAAGCTGGAAGGTAGCTGGATCAAATCCCAGTGAGGTGGGTAATTTCAGTTTACCTAATCCTTCCAGCCTCACTATGGCCCTAGGGTCGACTCAGCCTTTAACAGAAAAGAGTGCCGCAAATATTCTTAGGGGTAAAGGGCGGCAGGCGCGTAAGGCTGACAAAGTTACCGCCATCTATGAGCCGATTGTCTAGAAAATGTGGGAATCTCAACATCTCACAACGCTATGGGCCTCCATAGCCTGTTACAAGGATACCTATACTTTTACTTTTTATGTTACGTTTGTGTTTACAGGAGTCTGTGAATTTTTGTAACTATAACCGCAACTGTGGGTTTCTGCACCGCAGGTCGATCAGTGCTGTAAGATTTGCAAGGACCCTGCAGGACGTAACAATGCTATACGCTTCCGTGATCACCGCACGGATCCATTGTGTCCACAGCTTGTTACAATGAAGAATGGCTCATTTCAGTATAAAAAGTCTTATACCCGTCATAATAATAGATGATATATCCCAGCTATTGGTTAGTCCTGTGTGGAGTAGCAGATGTAAAGATATTTCTTCAAAAGAAAGGAAGTGGAAATAAACCACAAGCGGAGAAAAGCGCTTTCAGACAATATCTTGGCTCCACTCACATGGATAAAATAAAACTGACGATGTGGAACTCAAACACAGAGGAAAAGGTATGCAGGCATGAATTGAGAAAACAGATGCAGGTTGTTAAGGGACGTAAACTCTTCAAATGTTTCATAAAATATAAAATAGTTCTGAAATTTCTGCTCTTCTTCCAAATTTGATAATCACGAGGAAATAAGTTTATTTGCCCAGCATTATCATTCCTGAATAAGTAAGACGCTGCCAGAAATTTTATACTCTTATGCGTTGTTTCAGGGTTCGATTCCAGGCGCTACTAGCTTTGCTGAGAAGTAGTGGGTCTGGAACGGGGTCCACTCAGCCTCGTGTGGATAACTGAGGAGATAGTTCAAGGAAATAACGACTCAGGTCTAGAAAACCGAAATTAACGGCCGTGGGGATTCGTTGCGCTGACCACGCAACACCCTCTATCCGCTAAAGTTGGCACTAACTTCGCCGACAAGCGGCGGTCGCTCGGTCGGTATAATTCGCTTGCGGACTAGAGATCACGGGGTTTGTGTGTTTTATTTTCTTGTTTGTATTCCATTACGTTTGTTACATTGGATGGCGTGTTATTTCAATGCATACAGCTGCACATTTCGTGTGATCTGTTCTATCGTATTTATTATTCTGGATGGTTTATTATTCCAATAAATACAAAAATGGTGTCTGATTTTAAGCAAGAATGCAACGGGCTATTATAAAGAAATATGGAGCGGCGGGGGGGGGGGAACAGTACTCAGGCCCCCGTAAGCGTCTTAATTTAAATATTATTATCTATATCTTCATGTCGTATATATATGGATGATAAAGCTATATAGAAATAAATATTTTTGTCGGAACACCATCTATCTTAAGGTTTTCTAGGTTTCCTTCATTCTCTTCAGCAAAGGACAATATTTTTTTTTTAATTCGTTCATGATCTTCTCCAACCACGTCCTTTGTCACCGTCAGATAATTTTGACGCTATACAAACCGAGTAACTGCCTTAGTCATGACACAATACGTTTCCTAATTAAAGTCCCTAATAACATAAAACCAAAAAGCAAAAGCCTCTTCCGGATCCCAAGTCTCACGGGGCTACCTTCTGTTCCCAGGAAAAGAAATTCAATTACAAATATTAATTTTGCCTATATATTGATCAAAGTCATAAACATAAAAATAAATAAATGAGAACATAAAAGAAGAAGAAAATATCCTAAGGACTTAAAACCCTTTGATCCTATGAAAAGTCATCTATGGATTAGAAATGTATGCCACTTAAGCTGACTTGTTATCTCGGTCGGACAAGCCAAAGACTAGCAAAGACTAAAAACCGATCCAGTTATGCTTGCTGCCTGCCTCTCGCTGGTTGCTTACTTGGCTTAATCTTCGACCATGAAGATGGAAGAATTACGTTCCTCCGAAATGTCGGTAAACTTTCAGATTACACCGCGTCACATTCTAGATGATAGTACCCCTCACCACAGATCCGAGACCCCTTCTGAGTCTCCCCCAGCCTTCTACCTAATTATTACTGAATGTTTTTTCTGGGGATTAAGCGTGCGAAGCTGAATCCCATTTGTGTGCAGTGCCAAGGCGAAAAATACTTGGAGTTATACCTCCACAAATCCATGACGTAGCCCTTAATTAGCCTAAAGACATGAATACTTTACTTTCTACCACGATATAATAATTAAATCATGTTCAGTCTACATAGTAACGAAGTAATGTACTACAACGTAATGCATAAAGCGATCTATCCTCCTCTGCATCCACGTTATGCTTGTTAAATACATAAATGTTTGTAGCTTGAAGGCTACATCTGTCTCTTGACATTACAGTAGAGTCTGGCTTATAAAATATAAGCTCGTTTCGATTTCAACCCTGTAAACATAACTTTTGCTATGTGTAGACCTGTACTTGCTTTAATATTTTTAAAACTCTGTCTATTGCCACGCGTCCGGGGTTCCGTGACTAATAATAACGGGTTCTGGATTTGTTGATTGGATTTATTAGCACTCCTATTACAGTTACTCTTAATTACAATCAATTAAACAGCTCACAAACAATGATTAAGGCTCGATCCATTCCTTACTGGACAACGAGTGTCTTCTCTTCTGCTGTGACTGACTTAGTTCGGATTTACGAATCGGTCACTTCTTCAGCTTCAGTTGTCCGCTGGTTAACACTTCACAGCTGAACACTGCCTTCTGAATTCTCTTACGACATGAACTATTAAACTCTCAAATCAATTACATGTCCCTCCTTTGTGACTTCGGGACCAACGGAACAGAGATCACCATCTGTTACTGTTCCTCTAACACTGCTTGCCTATACGTTGTCACGGAAACGTGCCTAGCGACTTGCTACCCAGCAACGGACGCCCTTCCACTGTTGAAAGCGTAACCTCAGAAATGTGTTTACCGAACCGTTGTCTAGCAATGGTCACATGCGTCACAGTATTGTTCCCTGTGTGTATTTATATTGTTTTCATTTTTCTCAGAATAAACAGCAATCGTTTCCTTAGACAACATTGACCGGTTCGTCTTGTAAACAGGTGTGCTGCTTTCTATGATTGCAGGAACTCAGGTTTCAACTGTTATGAGATTAACTTTCTCACGATGGTAACTATGACGATTACCAGGATGTGACGCTGCCCAGTCTGGTAGATACTTAACGTTTCGGAAGAACTAACTTCTTCAGCCTTCGAATAAAAGAATAATAGACATCATTTAGATTAATTTCAGGCTTCAAAGGTTCAAATTGAGTCCGTTATCATCCACAGAAATCAAGCTTGTTCTCTTATCCATTGACAAACGTGCAATATTTTGCATCAAGAGATGCTTTCGGTCAGCGACAGCCTCCTGCTGGTTCCGTCTGCATTATTGCCCTGACTGCTGTGCTCTTGTTTCGAGCTGGTAGCCAGTCGTGTTATTAACGGCCCACAAAATCGTCCTGCATACGCAACTACACGGAGCGACAACGCCTTCTCCTTTTTCAGGCTAAGAAATTTCTCTCCCACGATGTAATATTTCCCCCTCTTTGCCTCAGCACTTGTGGTAGCTAGATTTATGTAAGTGTCTGCAGTTTACAGGTGGCCTGCTTCATGAATCACCTCACAGAGGGCGGAACCCTTTCGTGAGTGTGAGGTTATGGCAGGCCACCTTTCAAAGCCCAGTCTATTACGTTTCGCTACCATTCGTCACAGCCGCATGGCATGTTTCTGGCGTAGCGATGCAAGATCGAAGCAATCTGAATCATTCTTCCCTTTATGGTAGACCTGTCCTTACATTTATATATGCAATGTTATCGTAGCCCTTTCAGACTGGATACATGAGGAAACTTTTCTGTGGAGTGACGGTTTTATGAATAATAAAGTTATAAAAAATTCTGCCTTTCATGATCATGGCCTATTTGGATGTGAAGTCATGTAGTTTGGTATAATTGTAAAGTTTCGGGCGAAAGTTATGCTTCCGTCTTCAGAGCTCTGCCATGCTGAAAAAATTAAAACTCAAAAAGGCATTTATTTATTGTATCTCCTCATACCATCATCGTCCTTCCTCTTGCTGCCTCCTGCTCACACGCATTCCCTTCTTTTCTTCTTCGTCATAACCTTCTTCTCTCTAATTCTTCATTTTCCATCCCCTTTCCTTACTTTCTGTTCCCCTTCTACCCTCCTCCTCGTTATTTTCCTATTTTTTACGATTAGAGTGATCAAGTCATGAAGGAGGAGATGGGCAGGGAATGTATAAGGAATGGGGAAGACGAGGAATGCCTAGAGGACATTGGTGGGAGAATCAGAAGGAAAGAGAGCACTAGGAAGAGCAAGGCGTAGGTGGGTGGATGATATTGTAACGAATCGACTCACTACTACGCAACCCCCGAAACATACACGTGGCCATCAATACAGGAGCAGTGTTTTCTGTGGTCCGCACACGTACCGTTGCTATGCAACGCTCATTAGGCAGTTCTCGCGTATGCGGTGACGTCACACAACAGTGGAGAGGTTGCCGGGCGGTTGTAAGGGACAAGATGGGTGTTTTCTGTGTGGTCCGCGCCATTCCCGGTGCTGAGCAGCTTGACAATAGACACGTATTCTGACACGTGATATGTGTTTTCTATGAAGCCTGGTTCGTGCCGCGACTATAAAAGTGAGCCAGTTTGAAGGATAGACAAAGTCAAGTGTATGAGAATGCAACGGGCTACAATGGCTTACAGCAAAACCAGAACTGATTCAGTTTTCGGTAGGAGATAGCCAAGGAAAATTAGTAGTTCAAGTAGATCTAGAAGTCAGCCTGTAAATACTTAAGTGTGTGATTAGAAGATTTATTTACAGTGAGTCTATTTTAATTTCGTTACTAGGATACGACTAGTGAAGAATGAGAATCCTAGTGTTTGTGTAACGGTGAATTGTAAATTGTGTAAGTCAGCCATAGCGCTGTATTGCTTCTATGTACGCGTTTATTGTATACGGTACTAATCAATCCAAACCCCGCCTATAGCCAATGATACACATGGATCATGAACATTGGAGTGGTGGACTGATCTGGCTCAGGACAGGGACCAGTGGCGGGCTGTTGTGAATGCGGTAATAGACTTTCTGGTCCCATAAAATAATGGGAAATTCTTGAGTACCTTCACGACTGGCGGATTCTTAAGATGGGCTAAATTCTATTGAGTTGGTTATTCTTTTCCTCCACAGCCACCTTTACTAGTAAGGACCAGCAAAATTGTGCTCCCAGGGTCAGAGAAAGATAACTAATTCTGTAAATCTCTGGATAAGTTCCTGTGAGCCGGTTCTATCCACTTTTTATCCTCGCGATAATTTTCCTTAAAATTATATCTAATGTTATTTGAGGTAATGTTGATCTACATGGGAATAAATTCTTCACATCGGACACTATCTGAGCTGAAAGCACAAGTGATCTTTACCTTTTCGGAAATTTACTGTGAGTAACCGAGCAAAGTATAACATGCGAACTTTCAGACTTCATTTTAATTGTTGGATAGTCCAGCCCATACCCTGATCCTTACCCTGTATGGCGCTACATCCACGGACAGCAAAGTAATTATTGACTGGTATTGCATCTAATCATGCGAAGAACGAAAATAATAACCAGGCCCGGATTTTGATGACATGTCATCTTTTTTTCCTTGTATCCTATGCAATGCTCTTAAATATATAAATCTCGGATATGAGCTGCTGATTACAGAAATGTAAATTTTATAGGTAATTTTTTGTCATTTTTTGACATTTTTAGGTTTAAGATCATTTTTTCCATTTTGGGAGTAATTTTTGGTAAATTTTTTTACTTTTAAGGGTATTTCTTGTCATTTTTGGCCATTTTAGGGAATTTTTCTTCATATGTTTTCTGAAATATGAATAACATGGAAGCGAAGTGTTCTTTCTTTTCTCCTTTAGGTCATTTTTCTGTTTTTCTGTCATCTTATAGGTCATTTTTTAAATATTTCAGGTCATCAAAATCCGGGCCCTGATAATAACTTAAAAACAAATGCGAAAAGGAAATGAATAGACTTGAAATATTTCTTAAGATTTGAGGTTCTCACAGGAGAGACTATGAAGCTTTCTATCTTCTGGGACGAAATGCCTTGCACTTTTCTATTTATTACCTGTTATGTCATTCTTTCTTAATTGGCTTACACTTCAACCCTGATGATTGAAGATCCGTATTCCTCCGAAACGTTGATTGACTTTCAGTGGATTATATGGCTTTATATCCCTGAAGATGGAAATATTTTGATTGCTACTAGTGGTGTAGTGAGAGAGTGGTTTGTGTTTGTGCCGCCTTTGAGCTACGGGCCACATAGTAATACCCACGGGGCGGTAACTGGATAATTTTACTACCTGCATTAACTACACCTCTCCTCGATACTGTTTAAATCACAGTCTGTTCATTATTGTGCTATAAGGTGAATGGGCATTTAACTTTCATCTGCTCTGGTATTACGCGGACAGTGTACTCTGTTCACATTAACGGCCACTTCGGTGGGTTTTCTGGCACGATAAATTGCGTTAAAGTGTAGTTTGGTCACACATTAATGAGATTTTGTAAAATAATCCCCGGCAATTAGTACAACTCATTTATTTTAGTACCTCTCTTTACACCAAAAATAACAACTTTATGTGAGAGATGTATGAATATTGTTCCTGTAACTAAATTTAACTGACCGATAGATCGCGATAGATTCCATGAGATCTAGATAATTAAATTCTGTTTTCAAAATGAAGTAAAAGTAAAAAGTAAAAATGTAAAGCTATCCCTGTACCAAGGCGTGAAGGCCCATAGGGTTGAGAGACGTTGAGGCTCCCACATTTTCTAGACAATCGGCTCACAGATGGCGGTAAGGTTGTCAGCCTTACTCGCCGGTCGCACTTTACTCCCCAGGAAAATGATTTAATTAATTCCCGGTACCCATTTCTGTTAGAGGCTGAGTGAACCCCAGGGCCATAATGCGGCTGGAAGGATTATGTCAGTTGAAAAAAAATCCAATGACCTCATCGGGACTTGACCCCGCGACCTTCCGGCTTGTAGCATAGCCCCTCAACCAACTACGCTACCGCGTGCCCCGTCTTCAGAATGACGTAATCGACTTATGTGGATAAATAAAGAATTCCTAAATATATTTATAAAATATGTATTTTATCTAAATGTTTTTGTGGGATGTGATATTCTCAAGACAGTCAGTAAAAAGACTGCGATTTTCTGGAATATGACGCCCTGTAGTATGGTAATTAGGTATCAGCGTTTGTAGGGAATCCACTGCCTCCATCTTCAGGACAGAAATTTGGGGCAGGAGGCATCCCCGAAACCTTGATACTAATTTACGAAACTACATATGATGACCCCGCAAAGAGCCATAATGTTGATATTTATTCTTGGTATCTCTAAAGAAGCTCTCAGATTATATACCACCATGTGATAGAATCCCTAGTGGATACCGAATTGGAAAGAAGATGGAGTGGAGTGATGGGGCCTATTTTGAGGTAGGCCTGCTGTCCCGGCATTAGCCTGGAGAGACTGAGGAAACTCT
>NW_019722970.1:191397-213131 GCF_002891405.2 Cryptotermes secundus | reverse complement strand
GGAGGGGAGTGGCGGGGAGCGCTACGTTACCGTGGAGAGGAGGGTGGAGGGGGGTTCTAAGTCGCGCAACATGTTACAATATATATATATGTTACAGAACATCAACATAATGATTCATAAATTGTTGCTCTCAAATATTCGACTTCTTCACACATTTTTTCTAAGAATATTTTTTGTATCAAATTGTACTTTTGTCAAGTATTTTCAGTACAAGTCCCTGCTTTGAATTGTACAAGTGCTGCCCCCTGTTAATAATTTTACACTCTCATTGTACGTGGTTTATTACGTTAGTTAAAATGCACAGATGAAAGGAAATTGGTATAATATCAAGAAGTTTATAACTCTTATAAATCTTATTTTACAGTCTTATGTGCAACTATTTATTAATTTAAAAGTTTAAAACTTTTAAGCTTTAAATTTAAAATTTAAAAGTAACAACATATGTAGGTCAATATGGCGATCATCAGGTGTCAGACTATATCTAATGGGAAAACTGCTTTCTGTTCTTGCTGCTATTACATGTGTAGGTTATGAAGACGTGTGGGGGATTGGAGGTACAGTTCCACCATTCTTGACTAGATCGAAGTGGGTGGTCAGCTCTATGTCTCTGCAGCTTGTACCTAGCTGAAACAGACTCGGTACCTATTGAATTGGTGGCTACGTGGGCTCCACAGTGGTTCCGGACTTTTTGCCCCTCTCGGGAATCGACTTCAACACGTCTTCCAGCGTATAGCCTAGTCGCTATACGGACTGAGCAATCCCAGGGTCCATAAATAGTCCACGAGTTTTCTTGCAGGTCTTCCCCAAAGCTCTTTAAACCATGTGTTATTGTGATTTCTAATGATTTCGGAAGTCTGTTTCATGCTTTTCTAACACGCCGAATCCAATCGGTTTTTTGTCTTCGAAATTAGATTAGTCTTTAATTCTTTTAATTTGTCTTAATTTGTTTTAACAGCCCATTTAAGCGCATTTCGTCATTCGTCTCATAAATTTCATTTCAGCAGCTGTAAATGAAACTAGTTAATGAATCATTGTTATTATTTAATGATAAATTTTAATATTATCCTTATATCTACTCTCCGTTCATTTCAAACTTTCAATCTTCTTTCCAGTTTCCGTCGACTCTGTTCTTCAAAAAATTCGATTGAAACACGAGGTACTGTATAATGTTCCGTAGCGTGATATTCTCTTATTGTGGGAGTTACGTCTTTGCGCCCAGCTCTGAGACTAGTGAACATCCTCCTGTCGGCCGTCCGAGATTGTGTATTCAATATAATATCAGCTGCTCTCCACCTGCAGCTACAGAACGCGCCATGCCATAAAGACAAGAAACACACTTCACATGTAATGATCTAAGATACGTCTCTCTTAACCTGAAGTGCTTTTTGAGTTCAGTTTTCTGTAATACTAATTGACTACATTGCCTTTATGTACTCATTTCGCTGAAAATCCAGATGTATCTGATGATTTAAAGCTATCGTCATTGCGGCTTATCGCCACTTTACTTTACGTCATGGCTCTGCTTTTAGTTAAGGAAGCTTCTCGCTACTCCCTTTCGAAGAAAATTACATTTGTGTACATATTTCCCCCCCCCCCTTGGCACTACAGCCCCAGTGGGCCTAGGCCTACCTCCATGAACTTCTCCGTTCACNTGAGCCGATTTTCAAGGTAATGTGGGACCCTTAACGTCTCACAACCCTATGGGCCTTCATGGCCTGTTACAGGGATAGCTTTACTTTTTTTTTTTTTAATTTTATCATATGAAAATGAAGAGATGGTGCCTCAAATGAAGCCAAGACCGCCTCCTTCCAAATCCTATCAAAATCATGGTTCGTAAATCGCCCTCATCTGAGGCGCTGTAGGATATTCTCTGAGCCACTGATAGCGGCCATTAAATAAGTCATTAATGGCTTAAATATACTACATATAAAGATTCCTCTGTTTAGTGATATTCAGTTGGAAGGCCGTGACTTCGAGGGCTACTCGCACTGTAACATCTTTGCTCGTCTATGTTGATGTTCTGAGAGACGAAGCCGAGCTGAATAACAATTAAGTGCCGATGTAACTGCCACCAAGGAAAATATAAACCAGTTTCTATGCGACAAAGGTCATAATTTTAGTGTATGACTAACACATTTCTTTACATGACGTTGAAAACTTTGATGACATCTTTTAAGAACATGCAAATTTTTACTCGTCAGTACTGGCGGTTTTATGCTTTCCTTCTACCTAAACTTTACCCTCAGTCTCTTTCCACGAGAATTTCCAGTCAGAATTAGGACCATTCATAAATTTCAGATTTCCTACATTCGTGCCTCATGTTCTTGATTTCCCGCTTGACGCCGTCAGAAGAAAAGTAAAACTTCCTTACGTCATACTTATGGAACCTTCTTACGTATAAATTGAGAGGTGCTGTGCGCATCCTGTTATGTCGAATTTCAGCTTAATTTTCCTTAGTTTCTAACTTACACCTGGAATCACAACTGACACTGCTATAATAGAAGCCATGATGCCTCAGTCGATATAGAGACGGGCTACGGGCTGGATGGCTTGGGTTCGAATGTCACCTAGAGTAAGAATTTTATCTCTATTCCACAACGTCCAGACTGGCTTTGGGGCCCACTAAGCCTCCTATGAAATGGGTACCGACAAGTCTGTCTCCAATGGTAAAGCGGCCGGCACGTGTATCTGACGACTCATCTCCATCTAGTGCCGAGATAAAGAATGGTGGAGCTATACCTTCACTGCCCCATACTCCTTCATAATTTTCATCATCATCATCATCATCATCATCATCATCATCATCAGTAATCTGTCAGACGACAGGTCCAAAGTCTCTTCCAAAACAATTCCTCCACTTAATGCGATCTAGAGCTTTCTCCTTCAAATGACAGTATCCTCTTCTGTCCCCAAGGTCATCCAGCATCTTCTTACGTTTTCTTTTTTCTTTTTTCCGTTTTCTTATTTCGTGTAGGATATTCCTCTGCTCACTGACTCTAATTAACACTTCTTCATTTCTCACATAATTGGTCCAACTGATCTTCTCCATCCTTCTCCAACACCACATTTTCATAATTTTATGTGTAATTAATTAAGCACAGGGACAATACGTTTATCTTTCTCGTACATAAAACATGAAGACGCAATTTGGGAGATATCGGTTACATTTAAGTGGAAGAGTGATATATTAACATCAAAATGTTAAAATTTCTATTTTACAGAAGAGTGTCGGGACAGGATCCAGTGGCGGAAAATTGTGATGACTGTAATGAACATTCCGTTTTAATTAAAGGGAACATCTCGTTCAGGAGAAGTATTGACAGCGTTTCTATACTTTGCAGTTAATTCTCTTTAGAAATATTGGGATTATTTACGTTTATTTCAATTATTTGGAGGCACACGGTAGCGTAGTGGTTGAGGGGCTATGCTACAAGCCGGAAGGTCGAGGGTTCAAGTCCCGATGAGGTCCTTGTATTTTTTCAGTTAACCTAATCCTTCCAGCCGCATTATGGGCCTGGGGTCGACTCAGCCTCTAACAGAAATAAGTACCAGGAATTAATTAAATAATTTTCCTGGGGAGTAAAGCGCGACCGGCGCGTAAGGCTGACAACCTTACCGCCATCTTTGAGCCGGTTGTCTAGATAATGTGGGACCCTCAACGTCTCTCAACCCTATGGACCTTCACGGCCTGGTACTGGGATAGCTTTACTTTACTTACTTATTTCAATTATTTACTGTTATTAATATTCAAAACCCTGGAAATATAATTCATAATGTATATAAATTAAAAGATGTTCAAAGCACGACACACCCAAAAACAAATATTTTGTTTATGGGGGTTCTAGTTCTTGCGTATGTCAGAGAGAGACGGACTGCATGTCCAGAACAGGGTGTAGCAATTTGGACGGCCACAGTTTGCATAAAATTAGCATAGAAATAATTTGCTTGCTGCTTGTGTCACTCTCGCCTGCACCACGTGTTCTGATGTGATTGTTTTACATGGGCGTTTATTGTAACCTTCGCTACAACAAATGTTTCTATACACTTTTCCTGACGAAACATGGGACAGATAATGATGACAGATCATAACTTGCTTCCCGTTAAAAGGAATACAGAGGAATAAGACTCGACCTAAGTCATGTTCACCCCCCCCCACTCTCTTTCTCTCTCTTTGAGCTTAGTTTCGGGATGTGANCCCCCCCCCCCCCCCACTCTCTTTCTCTCTCTTTGAGCTTGTTTTCGGGATGTGATGGTGAGATTTTCTTCTCTTCTTACTTCTGTTCCTCAACTCCCTCCTCTCCCAAGGTCTGGGTTTCGGTATTATTGTCTCAGAATCAGGATAGATATTTCAACGATTCTGTGTTACGACCCATAATCTTTTTTTACACACAGTCGCAATGTTCGGTACGCGAGAACTAATTTCCCTGTAGGAAATATCTCCTTTCCTTTCCTCGCTTCTCCCGTTACACTCTTCTTTGCTCTTTATTACTCCGATTTCTCTACTTGTTTCCCGGTATATATTTTATTTGCATTTATTAACAGGTTTAACATGTAAAGTGTAAAGTCTCTTGTACTGCGGCCACTTCTGGCCTCTTGTACCAGCCCCAGATGATAGGTGAGTGTGATTGTGGAGCAATTGGTGGAATGAAGATTGGCAGGGGAAACCGAAGTACTCGGAGAAAACCTGCCCCAGCGCCACATTGTCCACCACAAATCCCATTTGACTAGACCCGGGATCAAACTCGGGCAGCCGCAGTGGGAACCCAGAGACTAACCGCTTGAGCTATGGCGCGGCCCCTGACAAATGACTTACTACTGCAGACAATGACAAAAGACAGACCGTCCTCTCGTCAGAGAGGGCGCCCCACAAAAACAAGACCGAAAGTGTCAAACAGTAATAAATATCTGGTCATAAGCCCCAGACTGGACTCGACACCAAGACTGACTGACTGACCGTCAGTCACAATGTGACTTTGACTCTCTCGTATGGAGATCCAGATTTCAGATCAATCAGATTCCACAGAGAGATTTCAGACAGACGTCGTTCGGAAGGAGTTCAATGTGTGAGCTGTTATAATCGATTGTAGTTGTAAAGAAGTGCCAGTAAATCCAATCATCAAATCCAGAACCCATTGTTATTAGATATTTTGACCCCGTACACATGACAGTGTTTTAGCGATATATTCTTGAAGATATTTTAAAACTTGGGAGAATACGGTATTCTGAAGATATCGCCCGTACTAAGGTCATTACAGAGTCTGGGGTGACTGCTGACCCCTGACCAAGGGTTATCGGACAGCAGAGGTAGGAGAAGAAGACTCCGAGAGATTTATGTGGGTTGGAAACCTGTGTCTCTTTGACCCCACAATTCTTCCGATTAAAATTAACTGCATATAGCCTCTATCTCTTATTTCGCTTCCGGGCTGAGATTTCTCAGCTTGTACTTCAGTACAAGTCTCAGTTGTACAAAACTGACCTCGCAATAAGGTTCTCAACTGATCGTTCGGCAAATAGATGACCGCAAATCGCCGTGGATTGAGAGATCTATAGTTCTCTGAGGAACAGTTGACCAGTTCCATGCACATAGTGATTAAAGCAGAAATGTTTCCATGATAACTTAAATGTTACGAGTATATTTGGGGTTTCACGGCTTTCAGTGTTCATATCATGGTCTTATTTCTTGCAATTCCATGTTGTATTGGACACCAGTGCTTCTATCATCAGGGTCGAAATGAATGGGACGACATGTACTTTGGTAAGAATATAAAATATAACACGATATCAAGAGTTGAGAAAGACTGTGAACTGCTTCCTCAACCCACTCACTTCGTCTCTGAAGAAGAGAGAACACGTTTCACCGGAATTTTGTTGTGTACTCACAGTAATATAAGGCGTTACAGCTGATATGAGCTCTGACAAAAGGCAGACACGCCCTCTCGTCAAAGAGGGCGCCCCACAAAAAGAAGACCAAAACTGTCAAACAGTAATAAATATCTGGTCATAAGCCCCAGATTTGGCTCGACACCAAGACTGATAGACTGACTGACCGTCATTAGCAATGTGACTTTAACTTTGACTTGAGCACAATTTTTAGGAAATTATGTCTGATCAATTTGAGTTTCTCAGTGCAATGACTATGAAGGTTGCTGTGTTATCGGTTGTAGCTCCGTGTTCTTAGAGAAGTCGGGCTTTTTCCGAACTACACGGCCCCACAACCAGAAATTATTACTTCCCGAGAGAGGAGATATTTTACTGAAAATTTCACACGCTGAAAATGTGTCCGTGGCCTGTAGTCCGCAAGCGAACTATACCGACCGAGCGACAGCCGCTTGTTGGCGAAGTTAGTGCCAACTTTAGCGGATAGAGGGTGTGGCGTGGTCAGCGCAACGAATCCCCACGGCCATTAATGTCGGTTTTCTAGACCGTAACAGCTATTTCTTTAAAATAGCTCCTCAATTATCCTCACTAGGCTGAGTGGACCCCGTTCCAGACCCAATACTTCTCAGAAAATCTGGGAATCGAACCCGGGACCTCTGGATCTGTAGCCAGGAACTCTGACCACTAGACCACAGAGGCGTACAGCTTCCCAAATTAGCCTATATGGTGTAGATCTACTTGCCTTTGTCTTAGCTTAAATATGCTACATAAGGACCTCCCCGCTTCCTCCCTCTACCACCTTGTCACCCACCCTTTCAGCTGTTTTTTCTGCCAGAACAGTTCCCCCACAGAATCTGTCCGATTGTTTGGTGGGGGTTGTTCTTCCCGACAACGCGTCGCCCCAGCGTAAACATGCACCTTGGCAGTGACGATATGATACGTAGGAGAAACTTCTCTGTTCTTCATAACCAACATAATGGAGTACAGTCTTTCATGAGAAGCTAATAGTTGCTCAGCTAGTCAAGGAATTACCCACTTTCATGTACCCTAAAAATTCTGTACCATGGCAGATTTGTGGTTGTTACGGCGGTGACTTCTAGGTTATGATGCCATGTAGTCTATGGATCATAGGTGATGTTTCGAAGAAAGATGCAGTCTCCATCTACACTACACGACATCACATGTTGCAGGACAGTAATATTAATAGTCACTGACCTGAGAACCTCATATCTCCCTCAGTAACAAAAATTCGAGTTATACAAGAGGCAAATAATTGTTTGATTAGCTGAGTGCCCAATAGCCTCCTTAGAAATAATTTCTTTCATCTTCAGGAAAGAAGAGCAACTTATTCTTCTGCTATGGAGATGGAGTGAGCGTGTTCCTCCGAAACGTCGACAACGATCTGTCAGACTATACACCTAGGGAGACAATAATATTAATTTTGTTACTCAGCTCATAAGAGCACAAAACTGGACCCTATGTTGAGCCAGATGACGTTTCACCTCCTTAAGATTTACACAGATTCGTGATTCGTGTTTTTATTTACACCAGACACAGTAAAGTTGGAACTGTTGCACTTGTTTCATAGAGAACTGGCTGAAGAAATCATCATGCAGTCACAGTAAGACCTGAGTCTTTCCAATTTTAACCAGGAATTTGCACGTACAGACTTAGCCTCACTGCAAAACTTGAGGTTTCCCCGGCAGCATTTCTGCAGACTGTAGTCTCCTGGGTTGTTACGCCATGTGAAAGTGTAGGGTTTTGTTAACGTTCCCGAGAAGAACGAACCCTCTGCTTTCTCCATCAAAGTTATCCGATAGCAGTCTTCTAAAACGAAGCAAATTTGTTAATTCTGAATTATTTCCTTGTGCACCGAGCTTCGTAAATTATTCTTGTCCGTATTTCCCCTCCCCCCTCTTTTAGTCTCTCTGTCTCTTTGCTTTTAGCATTTCCTCTACTTATCCAGTACGCCTTGCTTTTGTCCGCGTCTGTCTCTGGCAAAGTGTATTCCTTTCTGCTGAAATTTCACCTCATGAAAACACATTTGATTTCTGATAGAACAGGAAACAATTTGGGAGTTTGGATAGTTCGGACAGTGTAGTGGCGGACTACGAGTTGGACGACAGGAGTTTGATTACCACAGCGTCCAAACCGGCTCTGAAACCCACACAGCCTGCTCTCAAATGGGTACGGGGAGTTCTTTTCCCAGGGAAGTAAATCGAAGTTGACCTCACACAGTCATCTAATGCTGAGATCAAGAATTGTGCAGCTATATTTCCACACACACGTACACCCTCATGGCGTGATGCTGATTTAATTAAACAGACGGATAACTTTACCTTTACAGTGAGCGAACTTAGTACAACTTGCCGACAGGAAACCATTTGCTTTGTCTGCGGATTATGAGTGTGCCACCTTCCTNTTACAGTGAGCGAACTTAGTGCAACTTGCCGACAGGAAACCATTTGTACAGTGCCACCTTCAATGGAAGAAAATTTCAACGACGAATTGTGGATAAAAAATATATTCTGACGATAATAAGGGAAGTGCTTTGTCAGTGAGAAATAAAGGGGTTGAACAATTATGAATTAAATATCGTGTCAAGTACAGAGTGTGACACTCCGTGATATGTGATCGTGAAATTTTGCAGGGGATATCAAACAGACTGTCTCTGTCCTCGAAATAGAAACGTAGGAGTGTAGGACGAGGATTTGGTTCCTATGTTGAAGTTGGGGGAAAGAACGTTCCTCAGAAATTCTAATATCCGTCTACTGCGCCACACTCTATCAGAGCCCAGGGGAGGGCAGTCTGAGAAATCATTACCGTGAAATACTCAACACTTCTTTCATGTCGAACAGCTAAATGAAATAAACACAAAGATAACTTCACCTGTAGCTGTACGTTTACAGTGAGCGGACTCAATACAACTTGCCGTTACGAACAAAGTTAAAGCAAGAAGTGAAGGTAGTGAAAGAAACTAAACCGAAAGGTGAAGATAGTGAAAGAAGCCAAACCGAAAGGTGAAGGTAGTGAAAGAAGCCAAACCGAAAGGTGAAGGTAGTGAAAGAAGCCAAACCGAAAGGTGAAGGTAGTGAAAGAAGCCAAACCGAAAGGTGAAGGTAGTGAAAGAAGCCAAACTGAAAAGTGAAGGTAGTGAAAGAAGCCAAACTGAAAGGTGAAGGTAATGAAAGAAGCCAAACAGAAAGGTGAAGGTAGTCAAAGAAGCCAAACCGAAAGGTGAAGGTAGTCAAAGAAGCTAAACCGAAAAGTGAAGGTAGTCAAATAATTACGGCTGTACTTGTCTTTGAACAATATACTATTTTATGGTTACAGCTGCACTCCTCCACTCCTCTGAGATTTGAATTTTATTGCGCTATGATTGAGTAATGTCAATCCTAATTATCATTGGCATCAAATTCCATGTTTGAAATTTTACAGAGTCGTGAACTCCATGTAAATTAGGCTGTACCATAGCTTAGGCAGTTTCTCGCCGACTTCCCACCTCGACGGTCCGCGTTCGATGCCAGGTTTAATTTATATGGAATTTACGGTGAGCAAAGTAGCACTGGGGCAGTGCCGCTTCTCTTTCTACGAGCTGCCCAATATTAATTAAGTATTCATTGACGTTATATATAGTCTCGATACTAACAGCGTCGTTAAATAAGCAACTCATAGTCCACACGAATTGAATTGACATACTTGATATTGTCCAGTTTTGGTGATGCTTGATCATGTAAAAATCTGCGTCAGATACGAACTTCTTGCAACGGTAACTAAACAATTCTGTCTCCTGCTATATGACTCAGTGTAGTCTGAGGAAAGTTTACCTACACTTCGGAGTAAAGAACTGCTTCCTTCTTCAGAGTCTAAGAATAAGCCGACTAAACGAGCAAACAGCAAGGAGGGTACAGTCTGAAGAGTAAAGGGATGAGTGTGCTTGCTGCTTGTTTGTTTCCTGTCCTCGCCCTTCGACCTTGAAGATGGAAGCAGAACATACCTCCGAACGGTTAATTTGTGTCAGACTGCAGTGTCATTTCTAAAATGATTTACTTTTATTTTAACAGTATGGTATTTTGTGTTGTAACGTTGTGTAGTTCAGAGACAGTCTGACGTTTCGGAGGAACATATATCTTCCATCTTCAGGGTTGAAAAGTAGGCCAATGAAGAAACCAGTAGAAGAAGACGTCAAGCTAAATGTACAGCACATATATTCCTCCGGAGCCTCCGGTTCCGTCCGAACTACACAGTTTTACAGCCCATAAGACCCTACTCTCCACAGTCACATATGTCAGACCCTCTGTCCTGCCTTTCCTTAATTTTAATTTTAATATTTAATTATTAAAACTCTCTGGTAGAGAGCGTTTGCTGGACAGTAAATAATTCAGTTTCCTGTCACAACGTCCAGAGATTCACTCCGCCCTTCCTAGAGTAGTCACCATCTCTCTCAATAATGTCGCTTTGTGGAGGTCTGTCCCCTTTGTGCCTTAGCCCACTCTTCCTCTCTAGCCGCGTGCCTATACAACTCGACAACTTCCTATGAATGGGTTCAGTAAATTAGGGTGGAGAGAAACCTAAGAAGTACATTTCAACGGGCCCCTTCTTTAATGCAGTTAATTTAACAATTCACCCCAACCCCCTGCCATCCCTTAAGTGTCGGATCGCTCAGCTATTTGAAGAACCATGGCCGTTCTTCTTAATTTGTTGTTATGCCACTCCACTTGCTGCCTTAATGGAACCAGAGGGCTGTCAAGTCACGTGGGCTCTTGAATATGATTGTTAAGACTCATATTTCCTTGATAATAACTGTACAGTAGATGAATTAATGTTAATGCAGATCGATTAGAAGATTTCCAGATGTGGAGGGTAACTGCGAGTATGTTGACCTCCAGATTGGAGGGACGCGGGATAAAAACCTCGTCACCGTAACAAGCTAAGCGTTTTGAAACGTCATGAAATACTCATGAGTGCACTCCACTGACCCCTGGCCAGGGGATCCATGAGATTATTTTCGTCTTCATTTTTTTATTCTAAATCAGAATGATAAAATATTGCAATTGTTACATTTCTCAAAATCTATATATTTTGGAATAGTGGTACTTAAAGTAAGGAAAAGTAAAGCTATCCCTGTAAGAGGCCGTGAATGCCCATACGGTTGTGAGACGTTGAGGCTCCCACATTATCTAGACAGTCGGCTCACAGATGGCGGTAAGTTTGTCAGCCTTACGCGCCGGCCGCGCTTTACGCCGCAGGAAAATTATTTAATTTATTCGTGGTACTCATTTCTGTTAGAGGCTGAGTCGACCCCAGGGCCATAGTGCGGCCGGAAGGATTAGGTCAATTGAAAAAAAATCCAATTACCTCATCGGGACTTGAACCCGCGACCTTCCTGCTTGTAGCATAGCCCCTCAACCAACTACGCTACCGCGTACCCCCGGAATAGTGGTATTTAACAACAAATAAATTGGTCTCGAAATTGCGTTCTGGTATCTCTTCTAGTTACATGGCGATGACTCAGCCATATCTTATCTGTAAAAGGAGTGAAGGAAAGAAATACACTTGAACATATATTAAGTATTATGTAGCTATGGTACAAACATTAAAATATTTTAAATAAATTATTTTATTGTAGTTTTAAGTTGATATTGAGATGAATTAAATTTTTACGGATGAGGGTTCCTTGATTGTGCAGCGTGTTATTAGGGGGCCCGCGGACCCGAGACTTTGAGAAATATTTTCATAAAGAATTTCAAACATGATGTGAATGTCGGACTGGATTCAGTTGGCTTGAAATAGATCCCAGCGTGAACACGAATTTATTCGGTTTCAAAAGACAAGATGAGCAACTATACGCATCCACTGCGAATTTCAGAAGGTGCTTGTGACATAAACTGAGGTCTTTTTGGTTGTGATGATATCAATACAACTGCGAGCTTTTCGGAAATCTTATTGTCCCCAAATTTTTATCCCAAAAAGGACTTTCATCTCTGTCAAAGTCTCACTATATGACCCTAAAGATGGAGGCCACATATCCTTTCTAGACGTCGATTGATTTCAGTGGATTATACTGCGTTATGTCTCAGGTGAAAACACTCTTCATATGACATCTATTCCTTGTGTTTGGAGGAGCTAAAAGCACCAAACGGGAGAGCGAGTTAGAACTGGGGACATTCTCCGTACGAAATAGGAGTACTAGCCACTGTCACCATATTCACAGGAGCCTGTCATGGGACAAAGAAACAAATTCCTTTGAAGTCTGTCACCTCAGATATGGGACTGAGTGCAGTACGAAGAACAGAGGAAACGAACGGTGCAATATGTCATGGAGGAGTACTGAGGCATGGAGGAAAATTCCATAATTGTTATACAGAACTAGGTTATTACCTTAGTGCTCTAACCACAATTCTTCTTAGGTGTTTGAATTGTTTTTCAGCAATGGAAAACAGATTTTGTAATCCTGTTTGTAGCACTTAGATGATGCCAGTCAACTGCATGGAGCTGATTCCTTGTTGAAAAACTGACAGTCGCTCTGCTACTCAAGAATTTTCCAACAATTTATGGAGCCCCGAGGTTCATTACCGTGTTCATAAGAGTCCTCCACTGGTCCCTATATTAAGCCAGATGAATCCAGTCCATATCATCCTATTTTTCTAAGTTACATTTTAATATTATCCTCCTACCTACATTTAGGTCTTCTTGGTAGTCATATTCCATCAGGCTTTGCCACCAAAACCCTATATGTATTTATCTTGTTTCACATGCGTGCTGCGTCCCCTACCCATCTCGCCTCCGTGACTTGATCATCCTATTCATATCTGAAGAACTGTATAAGTTATGAAGCTCCTCATTATGCAGTCCACTTCAGGCTCCTCCTGCTTTATCCCTTGCAAAACGATGTTACTTTTCTTACATCGGAAAGACAGTGCAGTTACAGTGATCTGTCCCCGCTCCACATGACAGAAATACAAGCAGGTTAATCTGGCGAACACATCTCTGTGGGAATAACCATGTAGGGCTGAGACAGTCATGCATCATCATTAGATGGACGGTTTCCCTGGGGAACTGCTGCGCGCTATATTTTCAAGAAAGCAGAGACAGCAAGACGAGAGTAAAGACGCGGAGACAGCTGCGAGACACTTAGAGCAGTAATGAGATAAGTGAAAGGAAAGCGTAACCCAAAAAATATTTAAAGCACCTTATCTCTCGAGAACTCCTTCCTATTTCACTGGCATTCAGGAGTATCTGCTTTCTGGCCCATCCTCTTTAAGCACTTACGTGGGCACATATGTTTCAGCTTAGTTTCGGTGACTTGCAGCTCGTTTCGGCTTCATGGTTTCAGCACATCTTCCATTCCTGGTCTCTCTCTCTCTTTTTTTTTTTATCCATTTCCTTTTTCTCCCTCGCATTCCTGCAAATTCCAGTAGGAAATGGTGGAATTTTTATGAGAATTCTCGAACTTTTTCTCTTATACTCCGATCTGTTCTTCCGTGGTATTCTTGCTTGGGATACTGTGTATCAGGGCCATCATTTCGCTTCTTGGTTCTAAAATAATCTGTAATATTTCGGTTCATAATATTATAAGCCTGATTTAATTTCGCGGTTATTTCTTGTTGTTTTCTCTACGTAAAAGAGAAGTAAGATTTTCATTAAAGATATACGTGTATACCCTGCCGAGATATTGGATTTGTGTTGTCACTTGGGAAAACAAAGATATTCAAAGGAGACTCAGGCCGTGTAATTTTAAGAGGGTTATAACTTTCGCTTGTCTCCGAGACCACTACGGAGCGAACTGAATGCTTCAGGTGGGTCTTCACAAACGAAAGTGTAATAATAAAACTTTGTGATTATACTATGCCAGCCACATATTTTCACACCATAGTAATAACAAATATAGAAATATAAAACGAGTCAATTTAAGTAAGATAACAATGGAACGAGTCGTTATATTTATAAATAAGCTTAATCTTATTTTCTGAAGTACCGTACATAAATTGTAATGCCTCCATTGTGTTGTATGGGCGTGGAGCGACGTCTGCCTCTGTTTCTTCTGGGAAGAACATGGTGTTAAGTAGAGCTGTGACCGAACGGAAAACAGATCGGTACATAAGCCCATGTTTCGTAATGCTTTCTATATAGCACGGCTAACTACAGTACCAATAGCTAAGCGTACATAGCTTCTAACTCTGTAATGATTATTGAATAATTAATTAACAAGCTCTTGGAAGAACTAATCGCTTCTTTTCCTATGATACATCACGGACTGCATACAAAACAAAAACAAAAAGGGGGGGGGAGCAATATAGGCAACAACGTGATTTCACAAACCTCCTATAAATTTAAGGGGATAGAGAGACAGCAACAAGGTGATCTCAAAAACAGACGTAAACAAACCCCGTGGCCTGTAGTCCGCAAGCGAACTATACCGACCGAGCGACCGACACTTGTTAGTGCCAACTTTGGTGGATAGAGGGTGTCGCATCGTCAGCGCAACGGATCCCCACGGTAGTTAATATCGGTTTTCTAGACCGGAGCCGCTATTTCCTTGAAATAACTCCTCAGTTATCCTCACGAGGCTGAAGGGACCCCGTTCCAGACCCACTACTTGTCAGAAAATTTGTAGCGCCGAGAATCCAACCCGAACCTCTGGATCTGTAGCCAGAAACTCTGAACACTAGACCACAGAGACGGTCAGCAAGGTGATCTCGTAAGCCTGAAAAATAAGGGTGATACAGAGACACATGAAAAGGTACAGACGGACACACAGACAGACAGCAAGGTGATCTCAGAAGTGTCCTTTTATTTTTCAAAAGAAAGAAAGAAAGTAGGCTAAAAGAGCGGTCGTTACCTGAACTTTCCTGGGGAGCTGAAAGAAACGACGGAAAGCCCCAGGATAGCCAGTCTCTGGGCAGATATTTGAACCCAGGACATTTGAATAGGAGGCAGAGTGATTCACGCTCGACCACAAAGTTCGGAACCTCGTGGAAAAGGCATCTCAGGAGACCGACCTATGGTATGAGCGGAAGGATAATATCGTCGCGTGTCACAGTGACTAAAGACGTGGTTCGTATTGGTGATTGGATTTATTAACCACCACCATATCCTAACCAAAAATAATTATTACACTATTGCTGCATTACACAATTTAAAATTACTCCATACTAATCTTCTCAATCTACTTCCACTAGTCTTAATTATCCGTTTCCTAGCAACGGATATATCACACAGGAACTATAAAAGTAACTAAATTACACACATAAAGTCTTCGAATCACACGCTAAGTCTTCACAAGCTGACTTCCTATACTCTTCTGCACCCTTCAAGCTTTCTGCTTGCTTGCTTGTTCGCGTGCTTCTGTCGCTACTTCTGCTCATTTATAGAGCCGAGGGACGAACACGGACCTACAGTAAACGCACATCACGCGATTGCTTTCCAGCCAGTCTATTGGCGCGTCGTTCAAATCTACAGAAACACAGCTTCCTGTATTGTTGCGTGTTGGACCTTGTTTACAGTGCTGTTGCCTGGCAACGCATTGAACAACTCCGTCACAATATTAAAATTTATCTTAGAGAATTATATTTTCATGATATGAAATGTATTCAGCTGCGTTATAACAGGGTCTACAGCTCCACCAAGATGATCTCTCCTAATAGCACTCTCATCTGTCCGCCTCGTAACTACGTTGGCCGACAACCACGCGTTGCTGATTGTATGTTTTATCTGAGAAGAGTGTTCATCTGTCATAGTTTTTCTAGCTGCGTACATGCTCTTTAATATCCTCCCTCGCTTATTTCTCTGTAACAGCGGCCAGTAATTTAAGGTATTTCAATCGTTGACTCTTAAATACTAACACATCCTCGTTATAGCCAAGCGAAGATCAGTGAACGGTTATGGTACCGGTATGTACATTAGGTTATTTACGGGTGCGGCGTCACTTTCGTGGGTTATACTGTGAGTGACTGTACCTGAGGTTGCCACAGCGGTAGCTACTGACCAGTTCTATCTCCTGGGATATGAAGCTATGCAGACCAGTGGAAATGAATAAAAGTTTTAAGCCTCTGTCCTTAGTGTCGACAAGTAAGAGATCTGTTTGCTGCCTGTTTCAATATTGTATCTTGTTTGGCTTACTCTTTCATCGTGAAAATGGAGGAAGTATGTTCCTCCGAAACGTTGGTTGACTTATATCTATCCCAGAAGATAAAACTCTTCAGAACTGCAGAAGATTTAAGAAGAATTTGCCTTCGTCTGCTGCAAGATGCGATATCGATACTCACGTGACAATCCACGAGGTGGTCACGAAGGCTCTCAGACGTAGCGGTTGGTGCCTCTGTTACAGTAATGGAGTTGAGGCAACTAACCCTGCCGGCCACATGGCTTGCGTGTTTGCCGGATGAGAAGCCCATGCATTGCACCAGAGCAGCATTAAATAAATCTTATTCTGTGCATTAAGCCAGCAGCAGGAGATGCGACAGCTCTGCGGGTGTTGGGGCATAAATTCCAGGTGACGCGTCATCAGCACATGTGTTCCTTCCCGGCCGAATAGTTCCCTAATTTCCCCATTCAGACTCTGGCGTCGCACACGCTGCAGTTGTGGAATCTAGATCACTTCTTTTCTAGAACTATAATTTCGACCGCAGTTTTGTATGGTTGGGAAACTTGGTCCCTGACATTAAGGGTAGAACATTTCTCTTTCCTTTGGCGCTACAGCCTCAATTTGGGCCTTGGCTTACCTCCATGAAAGTCTCCGTTTCACTTCGGTTTACTAGATCTTAGACATTCGGTAGGACTCCTTTGGCGGGTGATCAGCTCGTCGCAAGGCTCTACCTGTACACCAACACAGAAAAACTCGCACACACACACACACATTGAACAACAATGCCCTGCTTGGGATTCGAACCCACGATCCCGGCTTCCGAAAGAGCGAAGAAAGTGCAGGCTTTAGACCGCTCGGCTACCGTGGCCGCCTGGGTTGAACATAGACTAAGGTATTTCAGAACAGGATGTTCTTTATTGCTAGTGGGGTGGTACTAAGTCCCTTGTACTGCGGCCTCTACTGGCCCATTGTACAAGCCCCACATGATAGGTGAGGGTGATTATGGAGCAATTGGTGGAATGAAGATTGGTAGGGGAAACTGAAGTACTCGGAGAAAACCTGCCCCGGCGCCACTTTGTCCACCACAAATCCCACTTGTCCAGACCCGGAATCGAACCCGGGCAGCGGCGGTGGGAAGCCAGCGACTAACCGCTTGAGTTATAGTGCGGCCGAACAGGATGTTGATAATATTTCGACAGAAGAAGGCTGAACTGGCAGGAGGCTGGAGAAAGTTGCATAATGACGAGCTTCATAGGTTGTACACCTCGCCAAACATACATAATTAGAACAATCAAACCGAGGAGGGTAAGATTGTCAGGGCATGTAGCACGGATGAGAGAGAAGAGAAATTCATGCAGGTTTCAAGTGGGAAAGTCAGAAGGAAAGAGACCAGTAGGAAGACCTAGGCTTAGGTGGGAGGTTAATATCGAAATGTATATTAGAGAAACAGGATTGGCTGGTATGGTGTGTGTTTATTCATCTGGCTCAGAATAGGCACGCGCTGTTGTGAACACTGTAATGAAACTTCGTGTTCCATAAAATTTTAGGAAATTGTTGAGTAAGTTAGCGACTGAAGAATTTAGTTAATTAGTTAGTCAGTCAGTCAGTCAGCTAGTTGTTTGGTTGGTTGATTGGTTAGTTAGCTCACTATTTTTTCCCCCTGAATTTCCTCCTTGGAGATCCAAGACGACATCCTGTTTCGAAGAGAACTATTTTCTGGGATATAAATCTTCGTAGTGCGGTGAAAGTCAGTCGACTTTTCTGAGGAACTAATCACCTCCATTTCAAGAATAGCCTCTATTTAATTCTTGCTCCATGCTGGTTTTTTGCTTGGCTTACTCTTCGACCCTGAAAATGATGGCGACATGTTCATCCTAAACATCAGTTGACTTCTACCAGACTACATGACATTTTATGCCGGAAGATAACATTTATTGCAGTCATCGATTTGAGGACCTGAAATCCTTCTTCTTTTTTTGCTTAGATCTAAGGACGCCTTTCCTTCAGCTGGCTTATATATTTCTGTTTGCCAGACTGCTGGCTGGACTTCTATATGTAGCCAGCATATCCTGCGAAGGGCTATCTCGACGTACGTGTTCTTGGTTTACCTGGCGTCAAACAAATGCTGGGATTGTTCCAAGCTACTAGCGCGCACTACTCAGATGGAAACCCATCAGTATTACGTCACTTCCTGTGGAGGCCACCGAATCGCTTTTCCACCGTTACCCAATTAAACACAAAATGAACATCCTTCACAGTTCTCTCAAGCTACTGCGTTTCATCAGTCTAATGTCTTCATAGTGTCCTTATCAGAAGGACCAGGGACCTAAGCCTGCTGTCCTATAATAAAGTAACGCTCTCAACTTCCCAAACATAAATTTCCTCACATGAAGTTGTTTATTGTCATAGTACAGTCAATTACAAAACAATTTCTTGAAATGAAATTTAACTTTTCTTTGTCGCGACATATACCGGCACTTAAAATATCATCAGAGCTATATACTTAAGACCTAAACTCCATGGCCTGAAGTCCGCAAGCGAACTATACCGACCGAGTGACTTGTCGGCGAAGTTAGTGCCAACTTTTGCGGATGGAGGGGGTCACGTGGTCAGCTCAACGGATCCCCACGGCCGTCAATCTCGGTTTTCTAAACCAGAGTCGTTTTTTCCTTGAAATAGCTCCTTAATTATCCTCACGAGGCTGAGTGAACCCCGTTCCAGACCCAGTACTTCTCAGAAAATCTGGTAGCGCCGGGGAAACAGCTACAGTAAATTTAACAATATGAGAAAGCATGATTTAGTCGACTGTTAACTAATCGATCTAGCGATTCCAAAGAAATAACGGGATAAAAACGGGACAGTCAAAGGAAGAGGTTTAAGTTGTAGAGTAATCTATTGGGAGCTATAATAGCTCAGTCGGTATAGTGACTGGCTACGGACTGGGTGACAGTCAGGTTGGAGTTCTAGGCCCAGTAGGGTCAACAATTTTCTCTTCCCCACGTCGTGCACACTGACTCTGGAACCCACCCAGTCTCCTATCCAAAGGGTACCGGGGGCGCTTTATCAGGGGGTAAAGAGGCCGGGGCGTGAAACTGACCAGTCACTGCAAATAGTGCCGAGGTCAGGAAGATATGGATCTATACATTCGCTCCCCATACGCCTTCATGACGTAGTACATAATTAGTTAAACACAGGGTTAACTATACCTTTACTTTTACGGTAATTTCTCTGTGTAGCCAACATAGGCAGAGTTGTAGCTGACCAGCAGACAGAAAGAATTGTTAATATGTAAATTAATGAATTTTTCGTTTCCGTAACAAAATGCGGTTAATTATATCAAGTGGCCGAACTGCAGCGGTGGCCAGCTTCCCAGGTTCTGCAGTGAATAGTCCTAGTGACCAATGCAGTAGTGTTCTAGCTTTATTCGTTCTCCCAATAAGTTCCAACCTAAAGTCTACAAAAGAAAGTGCTGGAGTACACATTTATGGAGCAGTCGGTAGTACGGGGTGAGTGTTGCGAAGTTATTGATGTGAAGGAGTTAGAAATGTAAGGATAGAATGCGTGATGGTCCAGGCTGTACCAGATGTGAGAGTTGGGGATGAAAGGGGTGAGAACGGTCGTTTACCCCTCTAAAGTTTCCGACCAAACTGACATTTATTGCCCCTAGTCTGGTCCAGCGGAACGCCTCGCTAGGATTTTTACAGCTTTCCAGGGAGCTGAAGTATAAAGAGGGGTTTAGAAGGTGAGTTGAATGCGCAGCAGAATGAGACACAGTAACGCGCATGCTGTTGCTTGCAATATCCTCTGTAACTCACCTCCAGATCTATCAAACTTCTTTTTCTTCAGACAAGTGCCACATTGTTCAAGGCTCTGCACTTGACGCTAGTCATAGTCTGGGGCCCTCAGGCCATGCAAGATTAAGTGAAAATTTTAGGTTTTGTTTTTCGTTTTATTTGCAGGCTAGAATGGTAAAGTGCTCTTCTGTGTGGAGAACGTAATTCCAAACTGCTGGATCTGAGTTTCTCGTAGCTGTGGCTTTAATGAGTACGATGTTTTGGGTTGTAACAACTAGTAGTTTCGATAGAAGTCAACTGTCGTTTCAGAGTAACAGCGGTTCACTTATATTGAGTTACGAGTTTTTATAACACAGAAGATTGTAATAGTCATAGTTTCGAAACTTAGGCCTTATATTCATTGACCCTTATCGACACTCGTACTTGTAGGTACTGATCTTACTTAATTGAAGGGTGGAAAGGGTAGAAAGGGTGGTAGAAGGATGAGTGCCGAAGCAGGCTCTTTGGTAGTATCACGTGTCACACAGTGACTAAAGACGGAGATCGGATTGCTAATTGGATTTATTAACAACCTAACGGTCATAACTACAATTAATTATTACAGTCTTGCTGATTTACACATTTTACAGTCACTCTACTCTTCAGTCTATCTGCACTAGTCTTCACGGATTTATCACACAGGAACTATAACACTCTCACTAAATTATACACTTCAAATATTACATATAAATAAAATATTCTAATTAGACGTGAAGTTTTCATAGGCTGACTTCTTGTGCATTTCTGCACTCCTAGTTAGAATTCGCTCAGAACTTACAGCTCACGGCTCTTGTTATATAGCCGTGGATCGGACGTGAACCTACAGTAAACACATTACATGTGATCGCTGTCTAGCCAGTCTATTGGCACATAGCTCGGATCTGCAGAAAACATGTCACGTGATCACTATCCACTGTTGTGTCGTCACTGCAGACACGGAAAACACAGCTTCCTCTTTTGTTGCGTGTTGAACAGTGTTTACAGAGTTGTTGCCTGGCAACGCGTTGATCAAATCCGTTACAGCACATTCCGAAACGGATGAGGAATCCTGATAGAGAACGCAGAATGTGGGCTTCATATAAGCCGGAACAGGACATTAACCTAATCCTTGAATTTGAGAAGAGGAACCTCAGATAATAACCAGCACAATTTTGGAATACTCTAACTGACGTCATATAGCAAAACACGGTTCACTTAAGCTCCTCACGCTTTATCTCCGCATAAGGACCTTCAGTATTAATGGAAAAGGAAATTGAGTGGGCCCGAGGGCCGTAATGGTGGGGAAATGCTATTCCAGCGTTCTCACCGCGAATCGAATTCCGACTGGCCGCGTGGGTCTTCACTTCATTGGCAGAGATTCATGGCCCCAGCAAATGTCGCCACTGTTGCATCTGAGTTCGGAGACCGGACCAGACATTGTCCCCACCGGTGGCCCATCTGCAATTACAAGCTCAGATACGTAATTACCGCTTGTCATACATGTTATGTCTTCATGAATGTGGATTATGATTACATATAAATGAAGATACAGGCCTGCGCTCTCAGGATATTGGCTGCTATGGCAACGACGCAGGGAGAGCAGAGCGTCCGAGTCTCTGCAATTTTCCGAAATGTCGATATTACTTAGATGTGATACATTTATTTCATCAAATTAATGGGCTGAGCCGGACACGATGAAGTGATTGAATACGGGCCAGATGCCGACTTTTGATTTCCTGCAGGGGAAGCAATTTTTCTTTCCATTGGTTCTAGACCGGTGTCCATCTATCCTCTTACCCGACCAGTCAAGGAATGAAAATGAAGGTGACTAGTCACACTTATGTAGAGCCGAAAGTAGGAAGGAGCAGTTTTCAATCTCGTTGTATAGGCCCAGGGTGTGATGACCAGGGCCCGGATTCTGATGACCTGAAAATATTTAAAAAATGATTTATAAAATG